>NC_064645.1:569885007-570190402 GCF_023864345.2 Schistocerca serialis cubense
TCAGTGGAGACTTTAATCATCCAAAAATGAATAGGGAATAGGGAAAATTACAGTTTTGGTAGCGGTGTGTACGATAAAAACATCCTGTGAAACTTTACTAAATGCCTTCCCTGGAAACTATACAGAAGTAACTGTTAGGAACCCCACTCATGATGAAAATATGTTGAATCTAATGGCAACAAGTAGACTGACCTCCTTGAGGATGTCTACATCGTAACTGGTATCAGTGACCATGACACAAGTGTGGCAATAATGATTACCAAAATACAAAGGACAACTAAAACATGCAGAAAGATATATATGTTCAGTAAACTAGACAAAAAATCAGTAGTGCCATATCTCAATGAGGGACTTGAAACTTTCACCACAGGGCAGGAGCATGTAGCTCTGGCTCAAGTTTAAAAGAATAGTTTACCGTAAACTGGAGATATATGTGCCCAGTTGAACAGTTTATAATGAGAGGTAATATCCATGGTACATTGTAAAGAGACTTCTAAAGAAGCAGAGATTACTGCATAATAAGTGTAAAACAACGTGTAGGGTTGTAGATAGAGAGATGCTGAATGAAGTGCATATGTCTGTGAAGAGAACAATGTGTGATGCCTTCAGTGACTATCGTAGCACAATATTGTCAAGTGATCTTTGACAGAACTCAAAAAAATTCTGGCCATGTGTAAAGGCTGTTAGTGGCACCAATGTTGGTGTTCAGTCCCTAGTGAATGACACAGGAACTGAAATTGAATGTAGCAAAGCAAAATCTGAAATGCTTTACTCTGTTTTCAGATGTTCCTTTACAAAGGGAAACACAGGAGAATTGCACCAATTTAATTCTCATACCACTGAAAAGGTGAATGAAATAAGTGCTAGTGTTAGTGATATTGAGAAACAGCTGATATCATTAAAACCGAACAGAGCTCCAGGGCCCAGTGGAGTACCTGCCAGATTCTATACTGAATTTGCAGCTGAGTTAGCCCCTTTTCTAACTATAATTTATTGTAGATCCCTCGAACAAAAAATTGTGCCCAATTCTCAGAAAAAAGAACAGGTCACATCTGTCTACAAGAAAAGTAGAAAACTACCATGCAATATCCTTGACCTTTCTGAGCTCAAACAAAATGAAGTATCTTGAATAGAATGACCTCCCCAATGCCAACCAGCATGGATTTCAAAAACATCAACCATATGAAACCCAACTGGCAGTTTTCTCACATTACATACTGAAAGCTTTGGATCAAGACAGTCAGGTAGATGCTGTATTTCTTGATTTCCCAAAGGCATTTGACTCAGTACCACACCTATGCCTATTGTCAAAAGTATGTATGATCACAAGGGGTTCAAGAGAAATTTGTGACTGGACTGAGTACTTTTTGGTAGCGAGAATGCAGCATATTATCTTGGATGGAGAGACTGTCAGCTGTAGACGTAACTTCGGATGTACCCCAGGTAAGGGTATTGGGACCCTTGCTGTTCATGCTGTATATGAATACCTTACAGACAATATTATTAGTAACATCAGTATTTTTATGAATGATGTAGTTATCTATAATCTGAAAGAAGCTGCATAAATGTTCAGTCAGATCCTGGTGGGATTTCAAAGTGTTGCAGAAATGGAATCCTGCTGTAAATGTACAGAAATGTAAAATTGTGCACTTCACAAAATGAAAAAAATATAGTATCCTACGACTATAATATCAATGAGTCACTATTGGAATTGGCCAACTGATACAAATACCTGTGTGTAACACTTTGTACAGACAAGAAATGGAATGATCACATAGTTCAGTCATAGGTAAAGCAAGTGCTATACTTTGGTTTATTGGTAGAATACTAAGGAAGTGCAATCAATCTGCGAAGGACATTGCTTACAAATCACTCATATGACCAGCTATAGAATGCTGCTCAAGTGTGTGGGACCCATACCAGAAAGGACTAACAAGTAATATTGAATGTATACAGAGAAGGGCAGCACAAATAGCCACAGTTTGTTTAATGCATGGAAGAATGTCAGCAAGATACTGGATGAATTGAACTGGAAGATGCTTGAAGGTAAATGTAAACTTTCCCAAGACAGTCTATTAACAAAGTTTCAAGAACCAGCTTTAAATGATTATTCTAGGAATATACTAGAACCCCCTATGTATCACACACATTGGGATTATGAAGATAACTACATGCACAGAGACATTCAAACAATCATTCTTTCCACCCTCCATATGTGAGTGGAATGGGAATAAACCCAAATAACTGGTACAATGGGGCATATCCCTTGCCATGCACCTCATTGTGGTTTGCAGAGTATATATGTAGACATAGGAGGATTCCCTTCATTCAAACAACTACTGGGGTCTGGTGTGCCATCTGTAGCATGATCTTGCATTGTGTGACATCAGTTTGTCCCATGCCGCAGCCAGAGTGATTATTCTGGTTCTCTTTCACCTCCAACATCAGCGTACAGGACTCTTAAACATGTACAAGCAAGACATGAAAAATAGCATTGGTTAGTAACTTAATTTACATAGCTGAAGCCAGAACTGAAATATATCACAATAAATCCTAACAACACTCTTTGCTCTTTAACATTTACATTAATATGTAATGTTATCCATATAATCTCTTTAAATTATTTAGTTCAGAAGTACAGTCTGAATTCATAGTGTTTAATGGTTTGTGATACTTGTGGATTTAAAGCATTTGGCTTCATGTGAGATTGTCACTGTGACAGCAAACAGCTGACACTAATGGCCTACACCTCTTATGAGTCATGTGGGTCCACTAGTCTACCTTCACATTGTCTGTGTGTTAAATTCATCTTATGACTGCCACCATATGGCTTGCCTTACATTACACCATTTCACTTGCCTGCTCCAGTCATTTCATACATTAATATTTGTACCATGTTACATAAACCTTATAATGTCACATTCAGGTATGTGTTTGTTTTACACAGTTTCTTACACATAATATGTATATATTTTGCTTGGACAACAGCAGTTTGCCTTATGAATTGCATAGACAGACACAAGTGTTTCATATTTGGTTTGAGAGAACACTGTAGCCTGTAGGCCAAATAATTTCTGACAATATACTTTCATTTGACAGTTAGATGTTCGTTTCTGTTGCTGTAGTGTTACCTGTGATCTCTTATCATTCTCAGAAACCTATTAACTATCTGTGATGCAGAAAGAGAAGCCAGAGTTGCAACAAAAATGTATGTTTGTTTAGTCAGTGAGTAGTTGTGGGCTATGCCCATTCTCAAACCAACCAAAGTTTTTGTGAGTCATGTGTGTTAATGTGTACATGTAGATCAGCGTCTCAAAATAATTGTCCTCTCTGTGTTAATCTCTCAGTTGGAATAAGATGTTTTATTGTGAAAAGTGTATAGCATCTCATGAGGTTATGCAGATATTCTGCCACCGGCTTAATCGTTTGTGTAAGGTAAACATGAGTTTTGTTAAGTGCGCAACACTCTTGTATATTCATTGCATATTGTGGCATTATTCTCTTCTTGTCTCATTTGCACCCTTTGTATTGCCAATTCTGTATCTCACACTTATCAGATGTATGTATCTGCTCCCTAACATTTCATTAATCTGTGGTGGAAACCACATTGCCCCATACTTCAATCTCCATTAATCAGTTGGTTGACCTACAAGTAACCTTAAATAATATGCAAAATCACAAATTTATTTGGCTGACTAATCTGTTGCCTGAAATAATCTCTACAAACATAGCTCATTTTGGCCAACTAACCTGTTGCCTTGTAAATTGTGCTAGTACACCATAAACCTCATTGGCAGGACCCTCCCTTGCCTATAAGCTTCAAATAAATCATATTAGCTCATGCAGTAAACTCTCATTATAACAGCATACCATTGTTCAAACTTAATACAAACTCTGTTATGACTACGAGACAGTGTGTTAGCTGTACCATCTTCTGTTACCATCTATGTGAATTTCAGTTACTTGATGGCTTCATTATTTCATCATGACACTTACATTGTTCTGTGTAATCCACTTTTTCTGCTGCAGCAAACTTATACAGTACTGTACAATACAAGGTATTTTCGTTAGCATTTGTTTGTTAAGAGCCTTTGTGATTGTATATTAAACCTCTTTGTTTTACTCAAATTTATGTGTCCATTAATAAACTGTGCTCATTAAGGATTCTGTTGCAGCTGTAGTCTGTGTACATACTGTGAAAAAAATGTTCCATTGTATAGTTTGAGCTATAAATGTTTCAGCCTTACTTCAATCAACTAACAAGTGTGCTTACTGCTAACGCAAATATAAAATGTGTTCTACAAATCAAGACATGTTATTGCTTGTTGCTTTTCAGTAGAATCTAGTCCAGAAGCATTAGTTCCATTTGATCACTGCAGATTACCATCACATACTGGTATAATATCAACACATACCAGTACTCTCATATCATGTTTCCTTGATGCAAATACATATATGATTTCCCATGAACATCTAGTCCTCATCTGTCAACATATTTTTTTCAGCTCTCTTAACCTTGCTTACTTGTCTTAAGCTTAGCTTTGATAGTGAAGGATAATAAAAATGATACATGCGATTCTGAATGTCAGAAGAGGAATATTTGACAATATGAAACAAAAATTAAATAATGTGATAGGCTTTCTTTCTAATGCTTCCTCATTTTCAACAAACTGACAGTAGTAGTAGCAGTAGTCTCTTGATTTTCTGGAATTCTTGCTCACATTCTTTGGTCCACATCCAAGTGCATATTTCTTTGTTAATTCCATTAAAGCTTTCACATTCAGTGCTTCATTACTCACAAATGAACAATGAAATCCAAGGTTATCAAAGCTTGTTTTAACAGCTTCTTTCTCCAAAATCTCGTGTTCAGTTATTTCTACTCGAATTTGTTAGTTCTCTCAATTTTTCCATATTTAGTTTTCATTATCTTGGATGCTGCTTTAACGTTAGTAATAAATTTGGTTTTCTCAAAGGAGATTTGTACCTGTGGTTTTTCAGTTTTTTCCTTCAGCAGTTCTCTCCATCTAGTACTGGTAGCTGTTTCCATTGTGTCAGAAAAAATACCATGTCATCTGAAAATGCTAGATGATCTATTTGTAAGTAGTCCCTTTTGTAACTTAAATCCCTCACTGATTTGACTTGTTCATAGTGATACATGCTGGTGATAATAATTCATTACTCAAAGGTCACTCAACAATTACAATGTTCATATTAGCTGTTTCAGCAATTAGATGCCATTTTTAGATGTGATTAATTCACTAACAGCTACATTACAATATGAGAATTTCTTCATGTACTCATGTAAAATATGTCAGTCGATTAAACATTATGTCATCACATATTAAAAGAGATGATATATAATTCATTGACATATTTTATGACTTCATGATGTTCAGAGTGCATACCTGGAATTGTTATATAGCATGACAAAGCTGCTAGGGTATTAATTGTATCTGAAGATGGCAGTTGGCTCCCAAAACCAGTAATGTGAACTGTGTGGTTATTAAGTGATCTTGACATAATAAGTAATTATATAATGATTTAAAAGGTCACATACATCCTTTTCACAATATGTCACTTTTTTTCTTTTTCTGCCATCTCAAGATGGTAAAATACCGTTTTCAAAATTTTATTCTCTTTTCTATTAGGTATGAATCGTCTGCCAGGAAAGTGAAAGTTGAACTGAGCAGAGCCACTGGTCAGAAAAGTCAACAGCTGAAGAACACTGGACGAAAAATTCTTTAAACAAGATGGCTGGATGTTGTTTAATTGACAGTCTGTCATCATTATGGTAGAGTTATTGAGTGTATACAGATCGATATATGATCCTATGAACTTATTTTGTACAAAATTTTGCAAGAATATGTTTGATTTGTTCTTTGGAATAAGTCTTAATAATATAATGATTTCACATTTATATGGAGCCACAGTCATACAAAACTTTCTGAAAAATGTCAGCGCCATTTGAATGTACAACAGGTTTTATTTCACAATCTAGATTTCAGCCTTAGGCCATTATCAAGTGTTACAACTGCAACAGATTAAAGCACAACAAACGTACAAATATCAAACAAATTACCAGAAAAATAGCAGGGCAAACAGTTAAATCAATGTATGGGCTGTCTGCCCTGCTATTTTTCTGATGCTTTCTCTGATACTCGTACTTTTATTATGTGTTGATCTGTTGCAGTTGTGACACTCGATAATGGCCTAGGGTCAAAATCTAGATTGTGAAACAAGAGCTGTTGTACAGTCAAATGATGGTTATATCTTTCAGAAAGTCTTAACAATATATTCATATAATTGTATATCTAAAAACAAAGATGATGTGACTTACCAAACGAAAGTGCTGGAACGTCGATAGACACACAAACAAACACAAACATACACACAAAATAAAATTCTAGCTTTCGCAACCAACGGTTGCCTCATCAGGAAAGAGGGAAGGAGACGGAAAGACGAAAGGATTTGGGTTTTAAGGGAGAGGGCAAGGAGTCATTCCAATCCCGGGAGTGGAAGGACTTACCTTAGGGAAAAAAAAAGGATGGGTATACACTCGCACACACACACATATCCATACACACATATCCATCCACACATATACAGACACAAGCAGACATATTATATTCATATAATTGAGAACTTTATATGTTCTGAGAGGAAATTTTCCTTACAACAACCTGTGGGTTAGCAGACTGGTGCAAAACAGAATTATCATTCAAAAATAAGAAGCATGTGATAATAACAATTTACCCACTAAACAGGAGAAACAGTAATCTAATGTACTGTGAGAAAAAACTGCTGGACATATTCCTCTTCAGGAGGCAATGTATAGTACTGCCTACATACAGGTATAAAAGTGTGTCTTGGCAGTAGTACACTTCTTAGCTTTTGGACCGAGTAGTTCCTTTGTGAGGGAGGAGAAAAGTATAGGTTGGAGAAAATTAACAAGGAAGGAGAGATCGTTCAGACCTCAGGATGAGAGAGACCTACCTGTAAGGTAGGGCAGGGTTTAAAGATGAAATGATGAGGTCTCAGAGAGAGTAGGTCAGAGATGGTACATTGGTGGTGGTCAGAGATAGTAGGTGTCTGACACAGACATCTCTATCTGCGATGCCCTCTCCTTTGATCTTTGTCTTCCTTCACCATCACTACAGGCAGGTCTCTCTCATCCTGAGATCTGAGTGATCTCTCCTTCCTTTTTAAACCTTCCCCAACCTATTCTTCTAGCCTCCCTGGTGAAAGAACTATTAGGTCCAAAGGTAGGTAGTGTGTCTCCCTTACTTATATGTGTGTCAGTTATGCCCTCCGCTCAAATACCGCACTACACAGGCACTTATGGATGTAATGGTTTCTATATGACTACTCAAGGGTTTTCTGTGGCCTGAAGTCCTGCAATTTTGCTTGTTCATGAAGCTGCTGAACAGAAAGTACATTTCATCAGAGAAAATAATTCCTCGATGAAATTATTGTCCTCTCTTATTTCGCCCTGCACCCAATATCCTAATGCTTTTTGCTTTTTGTGATCATTGGCTTCATTTTTTGTGTCAGTTGGATTTTGTAGGCTCTAAGGTACAGATATTGTTTAAGAATTCATTGAATGCTTGTTCTGGGAATATCCAATTGTGATGAAAATTGGCAAATAGACTGTACCAGACTTATAGCAACATTCTCACTCAACACGGCGATATTTTCCACAGAATGACTAATACGAGGAGGCCCTGAGGCTATAATGTCCATAACTTAGCCAGTTTTCTATAATTTAGCGATCAGTGTCATCATAGTCCACTTTTTTGGTGCATTACATTGACCAAACATTCCATGGAGCTTGCAAGCTATCTTCACAGAACATTCATTGTGTTTGTCATAAGTTTTCACTATGACAACATGCTATTCCATCATGAAGTCCCTGTTACTAACCACAAAGAAAACAGATAAAAGTCATGCAATGTTGATTGCTGCAAACTTAAAGTAAAAAGTAAAGCTGTCATCAATCTGAAGCTAGTTGTTGTAACACTGCTTCCTTTGGATGAAAAATGAAGAATATAAAAATAGCACCCCAAAGCCCAAAAGTCCCAAAAATCAAGTTCCAAATTTCATAAATGAAAAAAAATAATAAAAAGAACAAAGTCCCTTTTGGAATAATGTTGCTTGAATAGTAGCATGTAGATAGAAAAGAAATTCAGTGCCAAGTAGCTTAGTGTTTTGAAGAAGAAAGAAAGAAAAATGACAGAATCTCATTAGTTTCAAAATAAAATCATAGTAGATTACAAAGTACCATAATTAGAAATCACGGAGTAGGATGAACTATCTCAAAGGATACTCCTTGAGAATTGTGTCTAATACCTAAGAAAGTGCCATGTGTTGTCACTATGTTACAAGAGTTTGCCAGAGTAAGTCATACCTCAATGTGTGCTCATATACTTGGGTACAATGAGATTGTTTTTTGAACGCTAAAGATTTGCGATCTACTATGATGCACTGAACTTCTAAGAAGTAAATCAGTAACTTCAAATAGGATATCACTTAGAATCCAGATAGTGAAAGATTCAAAATTGTCTTAAATTGAATATTATCAATGAAAGACTGGATATTACCCAAAGTTAGGAACTACTAATGATGGACAGATATAGAGACTAAACTTTGAAACTGAATTGTGAGAAAGGAATTAACTTTTGTAAAATCAGTTAATGGACTCTGGAACTTGCATAATATCTTGGACTGAAGTATACGTCATTAATTCCACCCAGATAGGAAAAGCTACTTCCTTACGGCAATATTAGGATGTAAAAATAATGCAATAAACCAGCATTCTGTGTTATTACTGCATTAATAACTTATTTCAATCCATTCAATATCGTGCACTCAGTAAATAATTATGTGTGCGACAACACTGATTGTCCAAGGAACACGACGTGTGTAAGCACTCTTTGCCGCATTAACAAATTATTGCTCTGTTACAAACTATTGGGCTCAAGTAAACTGAAAAACTTTAGTGGAAATATTGGTGTTGTATATGTACTGAAGCTATGATTAATACTGGAATAGGAACTGATATATCCCTACATGTAGCTGTGTTTAAATACAGCAGGGAGCACATAATTGCTTGACCTGATCGAGACAAATAATACGCATTCGGTGTGATTTCAGCACAGCCCAAATAGATTTTTTATATAACGTCAATATATGCAGCTCTACCACTAGTTAGCCAGACTGCGACATTATATTGTGAACGCTGCAGTGCTTTACTAGGCCCAGTCCTGTTGGTGACGGTATGCTGTTGCTTTCCTCTGACATTTCGGCTGACTTATGCAGCCTATTATGGGGCTACCTATAGTTTAACGTGTATTCTTAACTATGGTGTAACTCGACAATTTTCACACCAGCACTGCCAGAGATGAAAGAAGTGGTAAGTGACTTATAAAAATCCAAGGACTGAATGGGAATTGAACTAATACCTTTTGGTTTGTACTCTAGCACTTTGCCATTGAGCCACTGCTGCCAAATAACTGGAATGGATATGGTGGACGTTTCAATACTTGTTTCTTTAAGGACATCCTTCAGTTATAGGCCTTGTAGAGATCTAAGTAACAAGTGGTATGAACTCTCTGATCAGTTTTGGTTAACCTGTAATAGAGTTTATGTATGACACGGTTTGGGCTGTTTACACTTGCAATTTTGGCTAACACAAGGCCACCTGTGTTGACAGGTGCTTTTTTTGGTTATCATCTACCTGCTGCTCAGCCAGTCAAAGTTTTATAACTCCTCCCAGACTCTGCCCCCCTCACCCCCACTCCCCCAAGGCCCACATTTATAAAATAGTAAATCTCAAAGTTTTTTGGTTTGCTTGCCTCCTGTGACTTTCTTCAGTTGGTTAAATGTTATGTATTTTGAAAATAACTTTATTATCAAAAACATTCAGTTGCACCACTGTAGATCTTTGTAAAGATGAGAAAAAGATTTAATAGTCAACGAAATGATAACATTCTACGAGTCAGGGCATGGAATGTCAGAAGTTTGATAATGGTAGGGAAACCAGAAAATCTGAAAATGGAAATGCAAAGGCTCAATCTAGATACAGTGGGGGTCAGTGATGTGAATGGAAAGAAGACAAGGATTTCTGGTCATATGAGTATAGAGTAATATCAACAGGAGCAGAAAATGGTATAACGGGAGTAGGGTTCAATATGAATAGGAAGGTAAGGCAGAGAGTGTGTTACTGTGAACAATTCAGTGATAGGATTGTTCTTATCTGAATTGACAGCTAACCAACACTGACAACAATAGTTCAGGTATACATGCCGATGTCACAAGCTGAAGATGAAGAGACAGAGAAAGTGTATGAGGATATTGAAAAGGTAATACAGTATGCAAAGGGAGATGAAAATCTAATAGTCATGGGGAACTGGAATGCAGTTGTAGGGGAAGGAGTAGAAGAACAGGTTACAGAATATGGGGTTTGGTCAAGGAATGAGAGAGGAGAAAGATTAATTGAGTTCTGTAATAAACTTCAGCTAGTAATAGTGAATACTCTGTTCAAGAATCCCAAGAGGAGGAGGTATACTTGGAAAAGGCCGGGTGATATGGGAAGATTTCAGTTAGATTACATCATGGTCAGACAATGATTTCAAATTCAGATACTAGATTGTAAGGCATACCCAGAAGCAGATATAGACTCAGATCACAACATAGTAGTGATGAAGAGTAGGCTGAAGTTTAAGACTTTAGTCAGGAAGAATCAATATGCAAAGAAGTGGGATACAGAAGTACTAAGGAATGATGAGATATGCTTGAAGTTCTCTAAGGCTATAGATACAGCAATAAGGAATATCTCAGTAGGCACTACAGTTAAAGAAGAATGGATATCCCTAAAAAGGGCGATAACAGAAGTTGGGAAGGAAAACATAGGTACAAAGAAGCTAACTGTGAAGAAACCATGGGTAACAGAAGAAATACTTCACTTGATCGATGAAAGGAGGAAGTACAAAAATGTTCTGGGAGACTCAGGAATACAGAAATACAAGCCACTCAGGAACGAAATAAATATGAAGTGCAGGGAAGCTAAGATGAAATGGCTGCATGAAAATGTGAAGAAATCGAAAAAGAAATGATTGTCGGTAGGACTGACTCAGCATACAGGAAAGTCAAAACAAACTTTGGTGACATTAAAAGCAAGGGTGATAACATTAAGAGTGCAATGGGAATTCTACTGTTAAATGCAGATGAGAGAGCAGATAGGTGGAAAGAATATATTGAAAGCCTCTATGGCGGTGGGGAGATTTGTCTGATGTGATAGAAGAAGAAACAGGAGTCAATTTAGAAGAGATAGGGCACCTGGTATTAGAATCAGAATCTACAAGAGCTTTGGAGGACTTAACATCAAATAAGGCAGAAGGGATAGATAAAATTCCATCAGAATTTCTAAAATTGTTGGGGGAAGCGGCAACAAAATGACTATTCATGTTGATGTGTAGAATGAATGAGTCTGGCGACATACTGTCTGACTTTTGGGAAAGCATCATCTACACAATTCTGAAGATGGCAAGAGGTGACAACTACGAGGATTATCGCACAGTCAGCTTAACAGATCATGCATCCAAGTTACTGACAAGAATAATATACAGAAGAATGGAAAAGAAAATTGAGGATGTGCCAGATGACAATCAGTTTGGCTTTAGGAAAGGTAAAGGCATGAGAGAGGCAATTCTGATGCGGTTAATAATTGAAGCAAGACTAAAGAAAAATCAAGACATGTTCATAGGATTTGTCAACCTGGAAAAAGTGTTCAACAGTGTAATATGTTTGAAATTCTGAGAAAAATAAGGGTAAGCTATAGGGAGAGATGGGTCATATACAATATGTACAACAGCCAAGAGGGAATAATAGGGGTGGGTGACCAAGAACAAACTGCTCATATTAAAAAGTGTGTAAGGCAAGGATGTAGTCTTTTTCCCCTACTGTTCAATCTGTACATCGAGGAAGGAATGATGGAAATAAAGGAAAAGTTCAGGAGTGGAATTAAAATTCAAGGTGAAAGGATATCAATGAGACGATTCGTTGATGACATTGCTATCCCGAGTGAAGGTGAAGAAGAATTACATGATCTGCTGAATGGAATGAACAGTCTACATCTACATCTAAATCTACATCTATATGGATACTCTGCAAATCACATTTGAGTGCCTGGAAGAGGGTTCATTGAACGATCTTCACAAGTCTTTATTATTCCAATCTTGTATTGCACACAGAAAGAACAAACACCTATATCTTTCTGTACAATCTCTGATTTCCCTTATTTTATCGTGGTGATCATTTCCCCATATGTAGGTTGTTGTCAACAAAATATTTTCGCATTTGGAGGAGAAAGTTGGTGATAGGAATTTCGTGAGAAGATTCTGTTGCAATGAGAAATGCCTTTCTTTTAATAATGTCCAGCCCAAATCCTGTATCATTTCAGTGACACTCTCTCCCGTATTTCACGATAATACAAAACATGCTGCCCTTCTTTGGGTACAGAGATTGGATTGAGAGTAAATTGAAGAAAGATGAAGGTAATGAGAAGTAGCAGAAATGAGAACAGTAGAAACTTAATATCAGGATCGATGGTCGTGAAGTAGATGAAGTTAAGGAATTCTGCTACCTAGGCAGTAAAATAATGAGTGACGGGTGGAGCAAGGAGGACATCAAAAGCAGACTAGCTATGGCAAAAAGGGCATTCATGGCCAAGAGAAGTCTCTACTAATATCAAATATCAGCCTTAATTTGAGGAAGAAATTTCTGAGAATGTACGTCTGGAGTACAGCATTTTATGGTAGTGAAACATGGACTGTGGGAATACCAGAACAGAAGAGAGTGGAAGTATTTGAGATGTGGTGCTACAGATGAATGTTGAGAATTAGGTGGACTGGTAAGGTAAGGAATGAGGAGGTTCTGCGCAGAATCAGAGAGGAAAGGAATGTGTGGAAAACACTGATAAGGAGAAGGGACAGGATGATAGGACATCTGTTAAGACATGAGGGAATGACTTCTATGGCACTAGAGGGAGCTGTAGAAGGCAAAAACTGTAGAGGAAGACAGATACTGGAATGCAAATAATAGAGGACGTACGTTGCAAGTGCTACTCTGAGATTAAGAGGATAGCACAGGGAAGAATTTGTGGCGGGCCGCATCAAACCAATCAGAAGACTGATATAAAAAAAACTTTGTAATAGTCGTATTAGGATCAGCACTAATATCTTTTTAAGCTCTACTGCAGTACTATATACATAAAACGTATATGTTTGACTATCTAGGTCTTCTGGCACATTATGTGTGTCTTGAGTAGTCAGGTTCTTTTCCTAATTAAAGAACAGGTAATGTCTATGCAGCATTTCCATACATTTCTCAAGGCCAAAATGTCCACAACTCAGGTAAATAGGTATACAGGGTGTTACAAAAAGGTATGGCCAAACTTTCAGGAAACATTCTTCACACACAAATAAAGAAAAGATGTTATGTGGACATGTGCCTGGAAATGCTTAATTTCCATGTTAGAGCTCATTTTAGTTTCGTCAGTATCTACTGTACTTTCTCGATTCACCGCCAGTTGTCCCAATTAAAGGAAAGTAATGTTGACTTCGGTGCTTGTGTTGACATGCGACTCATTGCTCTACAGTACTAGCATCAAGCACATCAGTACGTAGCATCAACAGGTTAGTGTTCATCACGAACGTGGTTTTGCAGTCAGTGCAATGTTTACAAATGCGGAGTTGGCAGATGCCCATTTGATGTATGGATTAGCACAGGGCAATAGCCGTGGCACGGTACGTTTGTATCAAGACAGATTTCCAGAACGAAGGTGTCCCGACAGGAAGACGTTTGAAGCAATTCATCAGCGTCTTAGGGCGCACGGAACATTCCAGCCTATGACTCGTGACTGGGGAAGACCTAGAACGATGAGGACACCTGCAATGGATGAGGCAATTCTTTGTGCAGTTGATGACAACCCTAATGTCAGCATCAGAGAAGTTGATGCTGTACAAGGTAACGTTGACTACGTCACTGTATGGAGAGTGCTACGGGAGAACCAGTTGTTTCCGTACCATGTACAGCGTGTGCAGGCACTATCAGCAGCTGATTGGCCTCCACGGGTACACTTCTGCGAATGGTTCATCCAACAATGTGTCAATCTTCATTTCAGTGCAAATGTTCTCTTTACGGATGAGGCTTCATTCCAATGTGATCAAATTGAAAATTTCACAATCAGCATGTGTGGGCCAATGAGAATCCGCATGCAATTGTGCAGTCACGTCATCAACACAGATTTTCTGTGAACGTTTAGGCAGGCATTGTTGGTGATATCTTGATTGGGCCCCATATTCTTCCACCTATACTCAATGGAGCACGTTATCATGATTTCATACGGGATACTCTACCTGTGCTGCTAGAACATGTGCCTTTACAAGTACAACACAACATGTGGTTCATGCACGATGGAGCTCCTGCACATTTCAGTCGAAGTGTTCGTACGCTTATCAACAACAGATGAAGTGACCGATGGATTGGTAGAGGTGGACCAATTCATGGCCTCCATGCTCTCCTGACCTCAACCCTCTTGACTTTCATTTATGGGGGCATTTGAAAGCCCATGTCTACGCAACCCTGGTACCAAATGTAGAGATTCTTCGTGCTTGTCTTGTGGACAGCTGTGATACAATACGCCATTCTCCAGGGCTGCATCAGCACATCAGGGATTCCATGCGACAGAGGGTGGATGCATGTATCCTCGCTAACGGAGGACATTTTGAACATTTCCTGTAACAAAGTGTTTGAAGTCATGCTGGTACGTTCTGTTGCTGTGTGTTTCCATTCCATGATTAATGTGATTTGAAGAGAAGTAATAAAATGAGCTCTAACATGGAAAGTAAGTGTTTCTGGACACATGTCCACATAACATAGTTTCTTTCTTTGTGCGTGAGGAATGTTTCTTGAAAGTTTGGCCATACGATTTTGTAACACCCTGTATAATATGGTCATGTCATATATAGCTTGTACTGCAATACAGTATACTTTTTCCACTTTAATTTATATATGTTAGTCCTTCTGCACTCATGTGACAAAACATTATGACCTCCTACTTAACTATGAGTCTGTCAAACTTTGGAGTCAAATATAGCAGCAATTCTGTATGGCATGCATTTAATTAATCCTTTGTAGCTTTCATTAGGATTTGGCACAAAATGTGTAAGTACAGGTCAAACAATTCCTGAAAATTATGAGCTGGCAATTCATGGGTGCTGAGCTGGTGTCTGATCCTGCCACAGATGTGTTGATGTGTTATGTTGGATTCAGATGACAATAATTTGGTTGCCAAGACACTAGCACAAGTTCACTATCATGCTTCTCAAAATGCCGCAGCACCATTCTGACCTTGTGATATGAATAATTGTCCTGCTGAACAACACTATCAGTATTGGGGAAGATATCAAACATGAAGAGATGCTATTGCTATGCAGTTATGTTCACATACTCCATAGCTCTCAGGGTGCTTTTAATTACTGATGTGGACTGACAATGCAGCCAGTCCACAGTGATGGGTAGCCGAAAGAAAGGCACGCCTACACACACGCCGACTGGCGTGAAGTCTGGAACAGGCTAACTATTGAATGCTAATAAGAAAAGTATGCAGCTCCTCAAATACTTAACTTTATTCTTTGTTGGTTTACAACGTTCTTCTTGAGACATTTATACGATAACTATCAAACTATGTAAGGCTAATGGCGCCTTGCTAGGTTGTAGCCATGGACTTAGCAGAAGGCTATTCTAACTGTCTCTTGGCAAATGAGAGAAAGGCTTCGTCCGTATAGTCGCTAGCAATGTCGTCGTACAACTGGGGCGAGTGCTATCCCGTATCTCGAGACCTGCCTTGTGGTGGCGCTCGGTCTGCAATCACACAGTGGCGACACGCAGGTCCGACATGTACTAAATGGACCGCGGCCGATTTAAGCTACCACCTAGCAAGTGTGGTGTCTGGCAGTGACACCACATTCCTCCCCCGCAAATCGGCGAACGGTCATGTTATAAGGCTTCCGCCCGCCGTGGGGAGGACCCCATGTTGACGTATGCGATGAGGTGGAGAGCCTAACAACAGGCAAGGCTGTGCCACCCGCACCCGGCCATTCGGTCCGAGGGGAGCTAGGAAACGCCTGAAAACCTAGTCCAGGGTGCACGTCAACATGCGGTGTATGCGCCCGTAAAGAGACAGGAGGGGCCAAAGGGTTGACCTCCATTGCGTCGGGGTATCCGACGCGCGATGACGTCATGTGGTCCGGAGCGGGCAAGAGTTCCATGGCGGAGGACATCTGGTCACGGGAAGCGATCGGCGGCGTGTGACCCTGGGAGGCGCTTGGCGGCTGCAGCGAAGCGTCGAATGCGGGCGGCGCCGGCGGGAGAACAGGCGGCGGCGGCGGCGCGTCGCCATGGGGCAAAATGGAAGGCATCGTCGGTAACACCTGGGGATGAGGTGAGCCAGTAGATGGGTCCCCAGGGCACTGACCGGACGGCACCGTCACTGAAAGCAGACGGGGAGCGGCAGAACTCGTGCGACGACAGAGGCGCAGCTGATTGAGATGCCGACGCACCTCACCAGAGGCCCCCAAAACCAAATACATCGCGTGGCCGAGGCAGCGAAGAATGCGCCCTGTGAGCCAATGCCGTGAACTTCGATAGTTGCGATAAAAGACAACGTCGCTTGGAGCAAAAGCAGAAGTCTGCCGCTGCATAGGAACCTGATGCGGCGGATGCAGCAAAGACATCAAGGTTCGATGAGGACGACGGTGGAGCAACTCAGCCGGCGAGCGACCATCTCGGGGCTGAGAGCGATACGATGACAAAAAGAGTAACAACACGTCCTCCCGAGAATGCGACTCTTTCAACTTCAACATCTGTGACTTGAAAGTCCGGACCAATCGTTCAGCGGCACCGTTTGACTGAGGCGAAAATGGCGCGGATGTCAGATGTTGATTACCATTGGCCTGGCAGAATGACTGAAATTCTGCGGACATGAATTGTGGGCCATTGTCGGAAACAATAGTCTGCGGAAGACTTTCAATGCAAAAGATAGCAGACAACGCTTGGATGGTGGCGGAGGACGTCGTGGAAGACATCCGGACAGCAAAAGGAAAATTACTGAAGGCATCTACCAGAACCAACCATCGAGCATTCCAGAATGGACCAGCAAAATCGATGTGCAAGCGTTGCCAAGGGGAAGTGGCTTTTGGCCATGCAAAGACTTTCCGCGGCGGTGCGGATTGTTGTTCGGCACACGCCATGCAAGAAGAACACATAGTGGTAATCGCAGCATCGATTCCGAACCAAGTACAGTGCTGACGAGCAAGTTGTTTCATTCGCACTATACCCCAATGTCCTTGGTGAAGAAGCCGTAAAACAGAGGACTGTAACGAACGTGGGACCACGACTCTGGACTGATCATTATCAGAACGCAACAACAAAACACCACGTCGAACAAAAAGTCTCTCCCTGTGAGCAAAAAATCGGCGAACCAATGGATCCTCGATCCGAGACTTTGACAAAGGCCATTGTGTAGCAACAAAACGCAAAACAGTAGCAAGGACAGGGTCAGCAGCTGTGGCGGTAGCTACACGACGAAAATCAATCGGAAACGATTCGACCACTTCATCGGTTTCCGAATCAATGAACATGCAAGCAAGTTCAGAAGAATCGAATGCTTTATCCTCAGCAACAGGCAAACGGGACAACGCATCGGCGTTTCCGTGCTTAGCAGTGGACCGATACAAGATATCGTAGCGGTACTGCGAGAGGAAAATAGACCAGTGAATGAATTTCTGCGCTGTATGTGGAGGTACAGGCTTGTTCGGATGAAAAAGCGATGTCAAAGGTTTGTGGTCTGTGATGATGGTAAAGTGACGACCATACAAGAAATCATGGAACTTAGTAACACCAAACACGAGAGCCAAAGCTTCTTTCTCTATCTGTGAATAATTTCTTTGAGCAGATGAGAGCAATTTGGACGCAAAGGCAATAGGGCGATCATGCGAGCCAACTTTGTGCGCAAGCACAGCACCGATCCCGAAATCCGATGCATCTACCATCAACAAAAGGGGTTTCTGGGGATCGAATGGCGTAAGGCAAGTATTAGAAAGCAACGCCGATTTCAACTGGCGAAAGGCGCGTTCGCATTCCGTCGTCCAGACGAACGGAACACCCTTACGGCGTAAGCGATGAAGCGTAGCTGAAATGGAAGAGGCATTGCGCAGAAAGCGATGATAATAGTTAATTTTACCCAACACACTCTGTAGCTGCTTCAGAGTTTGTGGGGAAGGCAAATCTTGTATGGCACGGAGGTGCTCTGGACTCGGATGTATGCCTTGGGCATTGATGACATGTCCCAGGTATGGTAAGTCACGAGCAAAAAACACACATTTGTCCTTCCGCAAGCGAAGACCATTTTGTCGCAAGACCTGAAATAATGTTCATAGGTTCGCAAGATGATCTTCTTCTGTCTGTCCGGAGATCACTATATCGTCCAGATAGTTTGCTGCAGTAGGGACCAACGCACAAATAGTTTGCAAATATTGCTGAAACAATGCAGGGGCGGATGCACACCCGAATGGCAGTCTTTGGAATCTGTACAATCCAAGATGCGTGTTAACCACCAATACGCGCTGGGATGCGTCGTCCACCGGTATTTGCAAGTACGCGTCGGCTAGGTCCAACTTTGAAAAATATTTTCCCGGGCACAGTTTATCAAAAAGATCTTCCGGGCGGGGCAAAGGAAAAGTAGCAGTCACTAGTTGTGGATTCACTGTGGCCTTGAAGTCCACGCAAAGTCTCAGTTTTTCTGAAGGTTTTGACAAAATTACTAAGGGTGAGGCCCAGAGAGAAGCTTGCACACGTTCAATTACACCCTGCGATTCTAGATCGTTTAATGTTCTTGCGACCTCATCATGCAATGTGTGGGGAACATTGCGCGCTCTGAAAAATTTCGGTTGCGCGTTGACTCTCAGTTCCAAATGTGCTGCATAGTTTTTAGTGCAACCTAAGCCCGGTGCAAAAATGTCTGCAAATTCGTCACATAGCCAAGAAACACTGTCTGAAGGCACAGTCTGATTCACTTATAGGACCTGATTTACAATAGACATGTTAAACAACTGAAATAAATCTAAACCAAACAAGTTCACTGCACTAGAAGAACGAAGAACGTAAAATGACACAAGTTTTGTTTGTCCCTTGTATGTGGCAAGAAGGCTGCACTGTCCTAGCACAGGAATTTTCTGTCCTGAATAACTTTTTAACTGAACATTTGCGGCACGCAACGGAGGTTGGCCCAGTTGTTTGTAAGAGTCGTGATTGAGCAATGAGCTAGAATGGTATGACCTTGCCATTAAAGTCCAAATCTACAAAAAGTTTATTGTCCTGCTGACGACAAGAGCGACTGTTTTGTGCAATTTGAACAGACACTGGTACAGAATCACTTGCTAATTGACGTGATTTCCGGCGACGTCGACGCACAGTTTTTGTGGGACGAACACAGTCACTGTTAGAGAAAGTGGCATTGGACGAAGTGGAATTAATGACATGAATGTGCATGGGCGAAGGTCCACGAGCCTGAGTGTCCTTGGTTCGATTCCGGCGCGAAGCAAAGGGCCTGGAATGATTAAGAGTGTCTGATCGGAGCTTTTTCTGGCAAACACTTTGAACATGTCCTTTCCTATTGCAGAAAAAGCAAATAGCTTGGCGTGACGGGCAATGTTCACGCGAATGTCTAGTAGCACACCGCGGGCATGATTTCACTGCATTTGTGTGCTGGCGCGGCACACCTGGTTTAGCGCGCGGCGGCAGCTGTGTCGAAGTGCGCGAGGCCCGGTTACCGGGCCGCGCAGCGCGTCCAGCGGGCCGGTTAATGTTACACACGGCTGGCGAAGTTTCAAAAGATTCCTGAGCACAGTCAAGTGTGTCTTGTCTATCCAATATGTCTATCACTTGTTGAAGGGAGGGATTAACTAGTTTCAAATTTTGCTCCCGTATGCGAACATCAGAAACGTTCTGTGCAATTGCATCACGTACCATTGTATCTGAATAAGAAAGTCCACAGTCACATTCAAATGCACAGTCCCTAGTAAGTCCTTGCAATGTTGCTACCCACTCCCTATTAGTCTGACCGGCCGTACGTTTTGTACGAAAGAACGTATACCTTTTTGCAACGACATTTACTGTTTCTTTGAAATAGGCATCCAATGCCGACAAAATTTCTTCGTAGGACAGAGTTGCTACATCATGTCAGGGAAACAATTTCACTATCACACGGTAGGTGGACACACCTACACACGAAAGCAAAAACAGCTGCCGCTCATTACCTTGAATTCTGTAGGCGGCGAGATGAAATCCAAACTGGCGGGACCATTCAGTCCAGGTCTCGTGGGTTTGGTCAAACTGGCAAAACTGCGGTGCAACTGCATGTTGAGGCGGCGGCAGCGATGTAGCGGCGGCTGCCGCATCGGTTTGAATGGCACGTTGACCCTGGACGAGCTGTCCAAGGACATCCAATAACGCCTGCGTCTTCTGATTCTGCAAGCGATAAAATTTGGACAGTACATCTGGCGAAGCCATGACACAAGTAAATGTAAGCAATCAGAAAGAACACTGTGCCCTCGTCGCCAATGATGTGGACTGACAATGCAGCCAGTCCACAGTGACGGGTAGCCGAAAGAAAGGCACGCGTACACACACGCCGACTGGCGTGAAGTCTGGAACAGGCTAACTATTGAATGCTAATAAGAAAAGTATGCAGCTCCTCGAATACTTAACTTTATTCTTTGTTGGTTTACAACGTTCTTCTTGAGACATTTATATGATAACTATCAAACTATGTAAGGCTAATGGCGCCTTGCTAGGTCGTAGCCATGGACTTAGCAGAAGGCTATTCTAACTGTCTCTCGGCAAATGAGAGAAAGGCTTCGTCCGTATAGTCGCTAGCAATGTCGTCGTAAACTGGGGCGAGTGCTATCCCGTATCTCGAGACCTGCCTTGTGGTGGCGCTCGGTCTGCGATCACACAGTGGCAACACGCGGGTCCGACATGTACTAAATGGACCACGGCCGATTTAAGCTACCACCTAGCAAGTGTGATGTCTGGCGGTGACACCACAATTACTACCAAAGGTCCCATGGAAGGCCAAGTGTATGTCTCCCATTATAATACTGCCCCTATTGCCATGCATGTGTGGCATGGTACATATTTTGAGCAGCCATTCACCTGGATGACAGTGTATCCATACACTTCCATTGATCTGGTGTTACAAGAAACATGGTCTAACCGACCAGGCGTCATATTTCCATGGTTCAATTAAATGAATCCACCACTGTAGCAGGAACTGCAAAATCTGCTGCTGTCATTGTTAATAAATGACAGAAGTGCAAAGACTAGTGTTTATCCTCACTGCAAAATATATTTTTCAATGTGTCTTCTGTTAATGAGAATTTCAGACATTCTGTTAGAAGCTAGCGCATCACAATACAAGAGGCAGCTGGGTTCTTTTTCTTATAGTAACATTTAAGCACAACATAGCTGTCAGTGTGTGAGCAACAGCGTGATACACCCAGAATGGTAACTACTAGCAAGTTGGCCACATTTTGACTGTAAAGAACTGCACTCTAGAGAGAGAAGCAGTTTTGATATTAGATGAAATCATTGTTGGTGGTTGCATCTATTACAGTTCACTGGAGGATGTAATAGTTGGTCCCAGGGCTGGTTTGAAGTCACAGTGCCTGTGACACTGATGAACTGTCAGACATATAAGGCTATGTTGTAATTTTTAATAATTTTGTATTGACTTTTGGGTCTCTACCCATACAGCCATCTGTATATAATTTTAATCCTTAGTACTTCATCATCATCATCATCATCATCATCATCATCATCTTCTTCTTCTTCTTCTTCTTCTTCTTCCACTGCCACTACATCCCAGGGTGGGACTTGGCCTCCTTGAGAATTTTCCACCATTCCTCTCTGGACTTTGTTGTAGACCTCCAGTTAAGGCAGCCAACTTGGGCAGCATCTTATCCAACCTTATCACTCCATCTCAACCTTGGTCATCCTCTAGCCCTTCTTCCTCCAGGTTCATTGCAGCAGGCTTTCCTTGCAGGATCTGTCTCTTCACATCATATTACATCTCTGACCCATCTCAACCTACACAATTTTATGAACTTGATCACATTATCCTCCTTATTGCAGTCATAGAGCTCATCATTTCTTTGCCTTCTCAAACTCCCATTTTCATGCATAGGTCCAAAGATTCTCCTAAGTATACTTCTTTCATGTGATCTCAGTGTACTTTCACCCTGCTTTGTAATCGCACATGTTTCTGACCCACATGTAAGTACTGGGTGTGTCAGCATTTTATAGAGTCGGCACTTAGTCTCCCATGATAGAAGCTTGGATTTAAAATGTTGCTGCATGAAGAATTCTGTAACTAACTGCTGCACAACTTCATCTGACAGTAATCATTGACCCTCAGAGGCCTTTTTTAAGGGATGAAAGGTGTGACAATCACATGTGGAGAGATCAGGACTATAAGGGCAGGTGCTTGAGTGTCTTCCACTCGAGTTGGCATAATGGATGATGCTGGCCTCCCAGACTGATCAGCATCACGTGTCAAATTGCAACCAGCATAGAACTTGGCGCACCGTTCCGCAACAGTGATTTTTGACAGACGTGCTACCCCATACACATTCTTCAATCTATGATGGATGTCTACTGGTGTTAATCCTTTGTCAGCCAAGATGAGAATAACAGCATGTTGGTCCTGGTTTGGCAAATTTGGTAATAATGTCACCATAATGGACATTTCCTCACTTACTGCGTGGACGTCATAAAGACGTAAATGCCACATTAAACCCTTGCCTACATGTCAGTGCTTATGCACCCATTTCGGAGTTGTGATACACTGCATATATGAGTGCACTGCAGCAATGCCCTCAAATGGAAACTTTTTGATAATCCCTTATATACACGCATGTCTGCCTTTCTTCAGTCTGTGTTCAAAGATAGATCCTAGGGTATTTATTGCATCTCATGTACCTACATTTCTCCAGGACCCAAAATGATATTTGCTAAAGTTGGCTTCTGCCAGTTTTTCCATTGTTCTGAAAATAATGGAATCAGTATTTTGCAACCATTAGTGATTAAACTGAAAGCTTGATAATATTAACATTTTATTCAAAAGATATTTCCCCTCTCTCTTTCACACTGAATGGTACAATTTTATTGTGCCTGGCTCTCTCAAGGATATCAGTAAATCTGAGAGAATGGCATCTACTCAAGGGGCCTTTTTCCTACTTAGGTCTCTCATTAGTCTGTCAAATTCTTCTTGCTGTATCGTTTTTTCCGTCCCATCTTCACTTATTTCCTCTTCCCTTTCTACAACATTATTTTTAAGTTCATTTCTCTTGTATGGTGCTTCTGTGTGTACCTTACTCTGTGAAGCTTTTGCTCTTTCACTGGTTTAACATTTGAGCTTTAGGTATTCATACAGCTGCTTCTCTTTTTTCCAAAGACCTCTTTAATTTTCTTTTCTTCAACATCTATATTTTCCCCTATTCATGTATGCTTCTACAGCCTTGTTCTCTAGATGGTGATTCCTGTCAGATCTGATGACAGTGTACAATGCCAATGCAAACACAAGTGCTTTGGAGCAGATGGCGCATGTTGTTGAACATGGGTCTGTGCAGTTGTGTTCCGAATTGACACAACAACAGACAACTGTGATTGTAGCAGGTATGGAGCAACAGACCAGACTGTGGATAAATGGAAATGTGCTGCCTGGTCAAATGAATGACATTAATCGTTACACCAGGTCAATGGTCATTTCTGGATACATCGTCAACCAGGCGAATGGCTGCTTGAAACATGCACTTCTTGGCCACAAAATTCGCCTGATCTGAACCCTATGGAACACATCTGGGACGCTATCTGGCAACAGCTGTACAAATCGCTGGCCTGCAATTTATGAGAATTGTGTGACCTGTGTGGAGCTATCTGGTGCCATACACCTTAAGAAACGTAACAAGGACCTGTTCCTATTGAACCCATACCACATAGAATGGTTGCCGCATTCTTTTCCAAAGGTGGACCAACAAGCTATTGGTCACTTTATCATGATATTTCAATGTATTGCAGTAACCAGCCGCAGTCGAGTTGCATATTGAGTATTTTTTTAATCATACAGAGGACTTATCTAGTTGTAAGAGTGGTAACATTATGTCTGTAACCATTTATTTAGGAAGTTCATAAATATCTACAGGAAAAATAATTTATATAGTTCAGCATTAACTGAATTTTCCATTGGTGCATGGCAGAACATGACAATAATATTAAAAAGGAAAAACACATTGACAAGAATATTAAAAAGGAAAAACACATCCTAATGTTCTACAAAATTATATTTATTTGATCATGAACCAGCTTTCAGCTTCTCAGGCTGTCTTCAGGTGACAACAGAATGTCGCAATTAGAGATAAATATGATGTGTGATTTACACAGATATTATTCATACAGAAAAATACAAAAATGACAAAGTATTTACATACGAAAATATTACAATAATTGCATCAGCTAAAAAAGTGATAAACAACATTTTTATGTGGAGATGGCTCTCATTGCCAAAATTAAAGATATGCAAATCCCACCCAATTCTAAACTAGTATCATTTGATGTCACTATCTTATTTACAAATGTTCCAGTTGATGAATCTATAAACAGATCTTTTGTATAAATCAACAGTAAATTCTGTTGTATTGCTTGAGTAAATGATGCTACTCAAATGTGTGTAAAACAGAATTACTTCCAGTTTCAAAACATGTATTATAGTCATCCGGATGACCTAGTTATCAGTTAATCTCTTAGTCCTATACTATTTGAAATTTTCATGGACAGTTTTGAACAAAATTTCTAACAGAAAGTGCCACTGAATTATAAAATTAAGTACTACTTCAGATATGTCAACAATTTGCTGTGTTTGTGGACCGTTACCACTAGATGGTTACATACATTACTACAGCATTATAACACACAATATAAGAAAATTCAGTTTACATTGGAGATGAGAGGCCATTCTATAAATTTCTTGGATCTTAACATTTACTTTAGTATGAGAAAACATGTAGTTAGCATTTACAGAAAAAACATGGCTGCTAATACAGTAACCCTGCAAGTTCACAGCATCCACACAGTCAAAGACATGCAGCTTTCCGTTCAATAGTACATCACCTTGTATCTGTTCCATTATCCAAATCAGCCTATCCGATAGAACTACAAACCACCCAACAAATCACTTCCAGCAATGTTTATAGCTCTGTCCTGATTGATAACATTCTATGAAAAAAGAAAATGAATAAAATTACACCACTTCTGTATGCTGGTCAAAAGTAGTCACTCAATAGTGTCAATGCCTGGTGCAAAATTGAGTATACTAGCAACATTTGGGATGATCTTGCAAAATAGTTTAAGTCTCACAACTACAGACCTGCTTTGTATAACACCAATAACATATAAAAATGTTTATTCAATAGTAAAGACAAAATGCAATCCTTGGCATAGACTGGTGTATATAAAATCACTTGCAAGCAGTGTGAAAATGTGCATATTGGTCAATCAGGCAGAGCAGTGGCAATTAGGCTACATGAATATGAGAGAAGGTGGTAATTGAGGAAGAAGGATTCAACCTTTTCTGATTGGTGTTTAGCAGATAACCATCCATATGATGTAGAATGTGAAGCATTACTTTGCGTCAAAAAAAAACTGAAAGGTGATTCTACTGAAAATAATAGAAATCAACATGAGACAGAACACCAGCCTAATGTTAAATGATAAGACTCACTTTCCATTTTCTCCCTTCTTAAATTAAGTTTTCTTTACAAATAAAAGATCCAAACTTTAAATTCATTTTGTTCACCATCATTTGTTATATGTATCACCACATAAAACTTTTTTTACCTGTTTTAGTTGATGTAATTATTGTAATATTCTGCTATGCAGACACATTGTTATTTATGTATCTTCTGAACAAATAGTATCTGTGTAAGTCACAGATCATATTTATCTCTGTTGTGACATTCAGTTGTCATCTGAAAATGGCCTGAGAAGCTGAAAGCTGGTTCGTGACTAAATAAGCATAATTTAGCAGAACATTAGGAAGTGTTTCCCCTATTTAATATTATTTATTTAGTAATTTTTATTGTATATAGTCATGTTAATAATGCTATATAATTTTTTCTTTCTTTTATCTATCAAAAATACAAGATGCTTGTAACAGGAAACGGCATATCTGTGTATTGGAATACAATTTGTTCACACACACCATTTGAATTACGTACACATTGCTTATGAGAGAGAGAGGGCAAGCAAGGACGCTGCCTATGGCTCCTGGTGTCTTCTACTCTGCCAGAAGCTGAGAAGGTCATTAGTTTCACAGTCGCTGCATTGTTTGTGTGTAAAACTGAGCACAAGGTGGCAATGGAAAGAGGGTTATAAACACAGTCTAGACCGCAGATGGGACACACGTGCATTACAGGCATAGTTGATGCAGATTAAGCGTAGTTTATTGTTCTTGCTTTGGTGTTTGAGAGGTATGTATTTTATTCTCGTTTCAGTTTCGTCTTCTTGTTTCACACTTTGTTTTATTCTTCACCTCTTGCTGCTATGTTTATCACTCCAGGAGCAGGTCCGACCATCTTGTAGCTGGATGCCAGTGAACTAGGTTGCCCAGTCCATTGACCAGTGGGTTAGTTGACGTCTGGACTGATGTGTAGAATCTCATTAGGGTTCATGGATGTATTGCTTCAGTACCAGCGTTCCTGCGAAGTCATGGAGCTTCCTCGTACCTCAGTCTTGGGGCAGATGAAGTGCCAGCCAGAGAGCTTTATTCTGCACTCTTTGCAGTGTTTGCAGGTGAATATTTGCTGCACTTTCCCACACTTTGGCCATGTACTCAAGCACTGGCCTGATGAGTGCCAAGTACAGTGAGATGCCACAGTGTGTTGGCAGAGGAGTTGTGGGGTTGAGTAGCAAGTATAGTAAGTGCATCCTCCCAAGTGCTCGGCTCCTCACATCCCGGATGTGCGGTCACCAGGTCAGGCACCAGTCCAAGGTGGCGCCGAGGTATTTTCTAGTGCAAGACTATGTAATGGGGCCTCCCATGGTCCGTACCTGCTGCAGTGCACCTGCATGTAAACACCACAGCTAGGCTCTTTGCAGCATTGAACTTTAGCTGCCGTTTGGTGGCCCAAGCTCCGATCTAGTTGCAGGTCAGCCACAGGCAGCTACACATCAGCTGTGAACTCAGACTGTGCATGTAGAGTGCGGTGTCATCTGCGTAGAGCGCGATATGAATTCTCGGTTTCGTCCTTGGGATATCAGTGGTCTAAAGAGATTACAGCAAGGGGCCGAGCACGGACTCCTGCAGTACACCGACTTGGATGTGGTGCCCTGTTGACACACCACCATCAGATTGTACATGGAATATGCACCCACTCAGTTATGACTGGAGTAGGTGGGCCTGCGTGACGAGTACCCCCAATAACAGCAGACTGTACAGGAGACCATCATGCCAAACACTGTCAAAGGCCCTCAAAACGTCAAGGAGTACCACTCCAAGGTAGTCGTGACGTTCCAGGGCTCCCATTGCCTGCTCCATCAGTCACACAATTGATGTTGTGTCACGTGACCACATGTAAAGCCAAACTGCTCGTCAGGAAGCAGGCCCTCTTCAGTGTGATGCTGCAGACTTGACATATATCCTCTCGAAGGTTCTCAAGAGGGAATGTTGAGGCTCATCAGGCAATAGTTTTTGCTTCAGCCGTGGTCCTTTCTGGCCTTCGCTATGGCGATTACCTCAGCATGTTTACATGCAGTGGGGTAGATGCCAGTGGGAAGGATGGCATTCAATATCACATTGACAAAGCGCACTGCTTCCAGTGGCAGGATGGCATTCAGTATCACATTGACAATGTGAACTGCTTCCAGTGACAGCTTCTTCATCAACGTGTTCACAATCTTGTCATAGCCCTCTGCCTTCCTGAGCTGTAGGAATGTGAGGTGGCGTTGAACTTCTTTCTCAGTGGTGGCTTTGATGAGGTCGTCCTCTTCCTGTCGATTCATATACAATGGGAGATGCTTGGCCACCTCCTGGATCGTGACAACATCAACGATGTCATCCACTGGTGTAAAGTTCTCCATGACAGTGTCTGCGAACATGCTAGCCTTGACGTCCAGCTCGGCAGCAACGTCACGACCGACGTGTAGTGGTGGGATGCACTGGCCCCTCCTCAGCTCTTGGTCATCGCCTAGGTACTGCTGTTGTCTATCCTGAGCATTGTTATCTTGCCAGCCCAGTCTCGATCTCAGTAGTGGCTGATGGCTGCCGATCTCTCATGGTGCAGACAGGTTGAGCAGCCACTTGGTGGCGGGATTTCACGTGATCTGCCTCTCGCAGAAAACCCAGTTTTCCTCTCAGACGACCTCCAGGATGTTCGGTAGAAGCTGTTTGGAGTTGTCCTTCGGCTTTCTCGGTTGCTTCGGCGCTGCTGCACCTGCCGATGTCAGTGTGTAGCAGGTGAATGCGGCTAGTGCAGCATCCACCCCCCTCCTCGTCTGCATCGGGCGTGGCAGTGACCATCTCTGCCACATACTGCTGGAAGTGCTCCCAGTTTGTGTTGTGGTGGGAGCTGCAATGTTCAGGTAGTGCCACCCCATCTGTGTCGAAGATCACTGGCGGGTGATCAGATGAAAGATCACAGCGAATGGTCGCGATCACATTGTGTGCTGCCCCTTTGACGATCGCGATGTCAAGAACATTGGGACAACTGTACTTTGGGTAGTGCATGGACTCAAAGGGGCCCAGTACTATGTTGTCGTGGTCGTTAACGACCCAGAGTAGCCTCCTCCTGATGTTGGTGACCCGGGAGTTCCACTCCAAGTGTTTGCCGTTGAGACAGGTGCCGATTAATAGGTTTCTGCACATCTACAACAGTGTCTCGAAATCCCTGAGTAGCGGGAGTCCTGTAGGCTGCCACGAATGTAACTTGGGCAGCTGAGGTGCTGGCCACAATGCCGGTGATTTCCAGGGTTGGCGATTGAGAGAGTTGCACCGGTAGTGCTGCAGCAATGTCTTCATGTAGACTGCCTCCGTGAGTCTCCCAGTTTGTGTGGTAGCAGCGGAAGTTTGCCAACTGCACATCCATGTCTAGTTTCAGCCAATTTTTGGTGATGAGGCAGGCGTCCACATGTTCATCACACAGAAACTGGCGGAATTCTCCCACTTGGGTTCGGATTTTGTTTGCATTCAACACACAAACAGTTAGACCTTGGATGTGTCTATCCATGGCTGGGTGTGGAAACAGCTGGAGTGGTAATGGCCTGGACGGCCGACTGCACTGCAGACGCGATCATCTGCGGAAGCTGCTGTAAAAGCAGCTTGAACTCCCTCCTCATGGCTCTGACTTTTTCTGCGATGTTCTCTCCAGACGTCTTGTCAGTGCAGGGAGATGGCACCGCCTCCCAGTCTCAAACAGCGGGCGGTGGGGTGGCAGGCTCAAGGACAGGGCGCTTCCTGCTATGTCCATGCTGGCCGCCTGCCCTAGCTGGCGCAGGGTGTTCAGTTGGTGGTCCACTCCCGTGAATGACTACCGCCACTGGCGCAGGATCCATCTGTCTGCCACGTCCCTGGACGTCTGGCGCAGATCAGCTGATTTGGCGGGTGCCACATCAGCAGCAGCGGAAGCGAAGCTCCTTCTGGTGAAAAAACAGTGTGCAATGTGCCGGCTGTCCTTGTTGATTTACGGCCACATGCCGGAAGGCAATGCAGCCTCAGTAACACGCCACATGCTTCTCGCTGCAGTTGCAGCACTTTGGCACGTCCGTCTTCGGAATCCTGCAGTACTAACTGAGATGGTCTCCTGTGCGTTTTACGTAGCGAGGATGGATCTTACAGAGCTTCGCCACATGGTCCAGGCCCTGGAAGTTGAAGCATTGTGACAGCCCTCTTCTCTTGCGCAGTTTTTCCACGGTGACTCCAATATCCGCCACATGGGTCAGCTGTAAGATTTTGCGGTTCTCAGTGGTGTCATCGAGGACTGCCATGAACAGGGGCGTGTCGGAGTTGTCCCTGGGCGACTTCATACGTGCTGTGGTGCATATAGTGAAGTCCAGTTTCTCGGGCGGTTCCCTCGAGCACCAAAAGTCGATACTGAAGGGGAGCTTGCGAAAGTTGAGCCTTCACCAGCTCCGAGGAGTAGGTGAACCTGCTAAGTCTCTCTTTTTCTGCGAGGTCTGTGACCCCGCGATAATCTTCTGTGATCTTCATGAAGACGCCGTGCAAATCGCGCACTGCTATGCGAAATGTCACGTTCCCATTGACCACAGCTTTTATTTTCTCACGAAATTCTTGAAGCCTCCTGTCCACTTGATGACGACAGGAGGGGTTGGGCTGTTGGTCCACCATGGTCTCGCCTGCATCGTCACTGAGGTTGGAGAACTGGTTGCCTGTGTTAACAGCCGACTGTTGAGCAAGTACCACAGCCCTGACTGTGTGCTTGCGATTGGGCTACATTGATGGTTGGTGGAAGGGTCTTGAATGTCTTCGGCGACGACTTCCGCTATTAGACGAGCTTTTGGAGTTGGTTTCCGCACTCGAGTCAGCTGCCCGCTTGCGCGAGTGCTTCTCCACCTCCATCGTTTTGGCCCATCAAAAAGGCGAGCTGCCTTTCTGTTTCCAGCGTCTGTGCTGCATCTGTTGCAGGTGTTGTCCCCACTGAAATGGTATCGTCCGATGTGGCAGCCGACGTTTCTGTTTCGGCTCGCGGCTGCTAATCGGCCGAGTCTGGCGCACGTGAAGCCGAAGTTACGGCTGCGCTGCTGTAGGAGGAGGTGCAGGAGGGGGCCAGAGTACGCGGGCTAAAGTGTGCAACGGCCTGCCCTTCCGGGTAAATACTAGTCCTTTTAGACCGGTCAGTTGCAGATGGCAGCGCGCCAAGTGGCCAGCATTTGATGTCTCTTGAGTGCGATATCGCGTGAGTACGAATTCTATCATTTGTATTGATTTGCAATATAGCTTTTACAATAGGGAGCGTATTTAGAGCCATAAAAATCGACAATAAATGAAGACTGACTCCACATTTCTCATTCTTTAATTTCCTAAGGACAGTGACAGGTATGAAACAGTAGATTACAGGACAGTTCATTAACGATTCTCTTGTAACGAACAGATATCTACTGAAAACTAATGTTTTCGTTTAACAAAAAAGAATGCCAATGAACCCTAGAACATCTGACCTTTTGCGGAAAGAAGTCGCATAGCTTCAGGGGCGCCCGCAGGTTTTTGTCTCAGTAGGGGCAAAAAATTTTCACCACACACACAAGCACACACACACAATTATATATATATATATATATATATAGTAAGAAAACAATTTATTGGCAGAATACGGTTCAGAAACATATATATCCAGATTTATATGATTCTGAACCGTATTCTGCCAATAAATTGTTTTCTTACCACCAATAATTGTGTAAGCGCTTAAAAACACTGCTCATGCAGTGAACGCAGTTGTTTTTAAATTAACAGTCCGGAAAAAAAACGGTTCACTACACTCAACTGTGTAAACCTGGTCAAATTCACTTACATTACTGTGAAAGCTTCTTTTATGCACTTAACAATAGTGTTCTGCAGCTGCGTAGTGTACTAACTAAGAACGATTCTTTCATGTGATACAGCTCTATTTTGGAATGGGCCTACACATTCTAATATGCTTACTGAATTACTATTGTTCACTGAAGAGCATTTGTCGTTTTCCGGTAAGCCAGATGTTTTCCCCTTATATGCAATTTAGAAATACTGATGCACTTTTAGTACCATGCCAGAGTTATGAACATAAAAACAAACATTATAACTATAGTAAAACCCGTTTTTACATTAGCAGACTGTACATTTTGCCGCCATTTTCGTTTGGTCCTGTCCTAATGTAATTTCCGACATCGGGAATACTGACCATGATACTACTACCTGTCGTGCGGTAGCGTTCTCGCTTCCCACACCCGGGTTCCCGGGTTCGATTCCCGGCGGGGTCAGGGATTTTCTCTGCCTCGTGATGACTGGGTGTTGTGTGATGTCCTTAGGTTAGTTAGGTTTAAGTAGTTCTAAGTTCTAGGGGACTGATGACCATAGATGTTAAGTCCCATAGTGCTCAGAGCCATTTACTACTACCTTTTTCATCAACGCACTTGAAGCCAGCAAACGTACTGGCTTCGTCTTCATTTTCTCCGTCAGCACAACTACTGGAATTTTTAATAGTGATGGTTACGTTTTACTCACCCTTTTCCTGTGATACCTCATCATAGACAGTATATTCTTCGACACCTCCACGCCGGCCGTTTTTGCCGTGCGGTTTTAGGTGCTACAGTCTGGAACCGAGCGACCGCTACGTCGCCGGTTCGAATCCTGCCTCGGGCATGGATGTGTGTGATGTCTTTAGGTTAGTTAGGTTTAATTAGTTCTAAGTCGCATAGTGCTCAGAGCCATTTTTCGACACCTCCACTTTCATTTGTAGTTTTCATTCGCTTATGAGGTACAAAAAATATCGGTCATTTTGCCACTGTATACACTGCGCTTTTACATTCACAACGCACAAACGTCTATGCAAACCACAATCATGCACCACTGTCCACTTACAACTCACAATGAATTTACACAACCCTTAACGCGATGCGATGCCGAACCGAGCTGAGCGATGACTAAAGAACAGAAGCTGACATCGTATCACAGTGATGGGTGGGAGGGAGGGGTTTTGGTTCAACAATGAAACAGCGCGGTGTCCATTACACCGCAAGCCAGCGACTACGAGTTTCGCGCTATCGTTTGGAGCGGTTTCTTGTGATGGATGTGGAAATATTTATGCGATATGTTCCTATTACAACATAGCAAGACTCATCAGAACGTTCCGGAAATGGAGGTAGCTCACGCCACACCCTTCTAGATCACTATCGTTGATAGTAGTTCCAATGACGAATGTTGCCTACTTCTGCAGACAAGTAGCGATATTAGTGGCCACACAGTACCCTCGAACACTTCTTCAGCAAACGAAAAGGAACATAATACAATATGCTAATTTAAATTAGCGTCTGACAATTGTTAACCATTATTTGAAATTTGAAAGAATAAAATTTTGCCGACTGTGTTTTGTTGTGCAACTATATTGTGTTGCCAGTTGAGGTTTATGAAGAGGTTTGTACCTAGTGAGGTGGGAACAGAGAGGATGACATTTTAGTACCCTATAAGTAAACATTTTCGAGATGGAACTCTCACCATGGGTACCATTCTTAATGGGACCACGGACACATGTAGTAGTTTGTCGATCGGCAGATTCGCTTTATTTTATTGTAGCTTATTAGTAATGCCCAGAGTTTGTTAACATGTAAACGGTCTATCCTTATCAGATATGCATTGTTACAGTTACTAAAATCTCGAATATTCCTGCTATAGATATCTATCTTTAATTTTGTATTTTTCGTCATATAGATACTGTGTCGTGGATTATTTTTCAAGGAAGATATCATTTTTTTACGTTTGTGTTTAACGCCCCTTTATGTCATAACTGATTCTTTTAATATGTAAAGAACGAACAATGGGCGTGCCTTCAGGAAAAACGCTTAAATGTTGCTCAAGAATGCATTTGTAAAAGTTAACAATAAAAACTGCTGGTTCATCTGATTATTCCCATTGTTGCCTCACTCGCTGTTGTTAATTTCTACCTCGTGTGGCTGTAGAAATAAAAATAAAGGTACTTCGTAGGCAATAGCTGTAAGACGGATATATAACAATTTTGCGCATCTTCAACGAACGAGATTTCTTAAAGAAAAACACACAATTTTTAAATTTATCATCATTTTTTAATTTTAGTTCTCATTTAAAGTTTTTCATTGCTCTAGTTCATCCTGTAATTCTGTTTACATATGTTTTATATCATTTGTACGTCATTTTATCGATATTTTCCGGTTATTTCAGTGGTAATTTTACAGGCATTTTAAATCATACATAACTGAGCCCTAAAGTTACAGGTATTTTTTATATTCGTAAATTGAATGAATTCTCACTAGGGGCAACTGTCCCCACTGCCCTCCCCCCCCTCTGCCTTCTCCCCCCCCCCCACCCACCCACCCCTGCGGGCGCCCCTGCATAGCTACCCAACAACGCAAAGTTTTGGTCGCTCACTTCCCGCCAAATCACTGAACGTGATACGCAGCATGCCTGTATGGATTCTACTATCTACATTTTTTAACGTACCAAATAAGCCACCACATCTGTAGCTGACTGGGAAACAGCACAGACGTCATAATAAATCGTCATAAGCCAATAAAACTCCTTCCCAGCAAAGAAGACATCAGTCCCACAACTGTTGCTATATCTGAGCTACAAGTCTGGGTATCCAACATGTTCGCTTAAATTACATTTACAAAAATATTCGAGTATCAGAAAGTCGAGTAAGGTGTAAAAATAGGCGAATCAATAGACTCTCTCTCTCTGACTGTCATATATACTTTGAAGGAACCTGCCTATCCATAATACCTACAGACAACAAAAAAGATATGCTTCTCATGCATGAAATATGTATTTATATTCTCTTGCTGTGAGTGGAGTAAGCTGTAGTTATGCACATATTTGAAAGTATTTCTTCACGAATAAGTTGTAGCTTATGTCAATGAATCAATGAAAATAACTTATTTTACGATAATCATGTCTCTCGGTGTGGTGTCACCGCCAGACACCACACTTGCTAGGTGGTAGCCTTTAAATCGGCCGCGGTCCGTTAGTATACGTCGGACCCGCGTGTCGCCACTATCAGTGATTGCAGACCGAGCGCGCCACACGGCAGGTTTAGTCTAGAGAGACTCCCTAGCACCCGCCCCAGTTGTACAGCCGACTTTGCAGAGACGACAGTTTAGCATAGCCTTCAGCTACGGCATTTGCTACGACCTAGCAAGGCGCCATATTCCTCAAGAATGTATTCTGAACAGATAGTATTGTGAATCATGTACCGTCAAGAGCGACGTTCATCATTAATGGATTAAAGTTACGTATCAAACTAATTTCGTCCGCTTTCTGAATTCTCATTCCTTGTCATGTTCCAGACCTCACGTCAGTGTAGTTCTTCCCTCCTCACGCCAGCGTGCGTGAGCTAAAACGCGTGCATTTCGGCCTCCAATCGTAACACGGCGTTGGCATTTCAGCCAACACAACACTCGGTAATTTACTAATGCATTAGACACAAAAATATAACGATTGTTTCGTTAATTAACTAAGAAAACAAACATACATTATTCTTATGACACATGCCACTGCCTGCTTTCTCACCGCTTGGAGCGCTAGTATCGCTCCATCTGTTACACGGTAACTTTTACACCAGTGTGTGTGACGACTGTACGTATTAGACTGTAGCTATAACAGACGTGCATAATGGAATGTAGTAGAATGAAGTCAAGTGATGCTGAGGGATTTAGATTAGGAAACGAGACATTTAAAGTAGTGAATGAGTTTTGCTATTTGGGGAGCAAAATAACTGATGATGGTCGAAGTAGAGAGGATATAAAATGTAGACTGGCTATGGCAAGGAAAGCGTTTCTGAAGAAGAGAAATTTGTTAACATCGAGCATACATTTAAGTGTCAGGAAGTCTTTTCTGAGGCGTGCGCCTAATGTTCCCTGCTGTTTGGGAAAAACATCTAGTCCGAAGAATAATGAAAATCCTGAGAACCGCAAATACAGTTATAACCGAATCATTATCGCATAACTACTTTCACACGATAAAGGTAGAAATATATTGTGGCAAAAAGGTAAAAATAAGAAATAGTTAGTGAAATTTTGAATAAATGAACTGAGTCTGTTATAATTCAAGATTGCAAATTACTTACGATCGGTCGCAAAAATTACTTTATAATTATTAATTACTTACAAACTGTAATCACGGACTCATCACTGAATTGTGATTAGTCGAGAACGGAACCAAAGGCTCTGATTTGAGCTCAGACGTAAGAAAGCAGTTAATACTATGAATTAAAGTCACTCAGAAAACCAGCAGAATAATTTTTGCTGAACACAAGCACGTAAAGGTTAATTGTTTGAAAAACAGTTCGCGAAATGAGTAGCTTTGCGTTACTCATTGTAATTCTGTAACCGATTTTATAAATGGAAATGATCATAAGTTATTTCTGGAAAGTTTGTAATATTTCATTTAGCGGTGGATAAGTTATGAACCATGGACCTTGTTGCTGGAGAGACTTGCGTGCCTCAGCGACACAGACAGTCGTACGGTAGGTGCGATCACAACGGAGGGGTATATGTTGAGAGGCCAGACAAACGTCTGGTTCCTGAAGAAGGGCAGCAGCCTTTTCAGTAGTTGCAGGGGCAACAGTTTGGATGATTGAAATGGCGTTGTAATAACCACAACGGCCTTGCTGTGTGCTGTTACTGCAAACGGCTAAAAGCAAGGGGAAACTATAGCTGTAATTTCTCCCGAGGGTATGCTGCTCTACTGTATGGTTAAATGATGATGGCGTCCTCTTCAGTGAAATATTCCGGAGGTAAAATAATCCGCCACTCGGATCTCCGGGCGCGGACTACTCAAAAGGACGTCGTTATCAGGAGAAAGAAAACTGGCGTTCTACGGATCGGAGCTTGAAATATCAGATTAATCGAGCAGGTAGATTAGAACATTTAAAAATGGAAGTGGATAGATTAAAGTTAGACATAGAGGGAATTAGTGAAGCTCGGTGGCAGGAGGGACGAGACTTCTGGTCAGGGTTATAAAAACAAAATCAAATGGGGGTAATGCAGGAGTAGGTCTAATAATGAACAAAAACATACGAGCGCGGATAAGCTACTACAAACAGTATAGTGAACGCATTATTGTAGCCAAGATAGACACAAAGGCCACATCTACCACAGTGGTACAAGTTTATATGCCAACTAGCTTCGCAGATGATGAAGAGACTGAAGAAATGTACAATGTGATTAAATAAATCATTCAGATTGTTAAGGGAGACGAAAATTTAATAGTCATGGGGGACTGGAATTCGACAGTAGGGAAAGGGAGAGAAAGAAAAGTAGTAGGTGGTAAGGAATGAAACAGGAAGCCGCCTGGTAGAATTTTGCACAGAGTATAACTTAATCATAGCCAACACTTGGTTTAAGAATCATGGAAGAGGCTTGGAGACACTGGAAGATTTCAAATAGATTATATAATGGTAAGACAGAGATTTAGGAACCAGGTTTTAAACTGTAAGACATTTACAGGAGCAGATGTGGACTCTGACCACAATTTATTGGTTATGAACTGTAGAAGAAGAAAGTGCAGAAAGGTAGGAATTTAAGGATATGGGACCTGGATAAACTGAAAGAACCAGAGGTTGTAGAGAGTTTCATAGAAAGCATTAAGGAACGATTGAAAAACACAGGGGAAATAAATACAGTAGAAGAAGAATGGGTAGCTTTGAGAGATGAAATAGTAAAGGCAATAGAGGATCAAGTAGGTAAAAGACGAGGGCTAGTAGAAATCCTAGTAGAAGAAACATTGAATTTAATTGATGAAAGGAGAAAATATAAAAATGCAATAAATGAAGCAGGCGAAAAGGAATACAAACGTCTCAAAAATGAGATCGACAGGAAGTGGCTAAGCAAGGATGGCTAGAGGAGAAATGTAAGGAGGTAGAGGCATACATCACTAGCGCTAAGATAGATACTGCCTACAGGAAAATTAAAGAAACCTTTGGAGAAAAGAGAACCATCAGTATGAATATCAATAATACAGATGGAAAACCAGCCCTAAGCAAAGATGGGAAAGCAGAAAGACGGAAGGTGTATATAGAGGGTCTATACAAGGGCGATGTATTTGAGGGCGGTATTATGGAAATGGAAGAGGACATAGATGAACATGAGGAGGGAGATGTGATACTGTGTGAAGAATTTACAGAGCACTGAAAGAACTAAGTCTAAAAATGGCTCCAGTAATAGACAAAATTCCATTAGAGCTACTGATAGCCTTCGGAGAGCCAGCCATGACAAAACTCTACTGTCTGGTGAGCAAGATGTATGAGACAGGCGAGAAACCCTCAGAGGTTTGCCGATGGCATTGTAATTCTATTAGAGACAGCAAAGGACCTGGAAGAGCAGTTGAACGGAATGGATAGTCTTGAAAGGAGGATATAAGATGAACATCAATAAAAGCAAAACGAGCATAATGGAATGTAGTAGAATGAAGTCAAGTGATGCTGAGGGATTTAGATTAGGAAACGAGACATTTAAAGTAGTAAATGAGTTTTGCTATTTGGGGAGCAAAATAACTGATTATGGTCGAAGTAGAGAGTATATAAAATGTAGACTGGCAATGGCAAGGAAAGCGTTTCTGAAGAAGAGAAATTTTTTACATCGAGTATAGATTTAAGTGTCAGGAAGTCGTTTCTGAAAGTATTTGTATGGAGTGTAGCCATGTATGTAAGCGAAACATGGACGATAAATAGTTTAGACAAGAAGAGAATAGAAGATTTTGAAATGTGGTGCTACAGGAATATGGTGAAGATAATATGGATAGATCACGTAACCAATGAGGAGGTACTGAATAGAATTGGGGAAAAGAGGAAATTGTGGCACAATGTGACTAAAAGAAGGGACCGGTTAGTAGAACCCATTCTGAGGCGCTAAGGAATCACCAATTTAATATTGGAGGGAATCGTGGAGGGCAAAAATCGTAGAGATAAACGACGAGACGAATACAGTAAGCAGATTCAGCAGGATATAGGTAGCAGCAGTTACTGGGAGATTAAGAAGTTTGCACAGGATAGAGTAGCATGGAGAGCTGCATCAAACCAGTCTCTGGACTGAAGACCACAACACAACAAATAAACAACACAAGTAATTTAACAGTGCACTGTTACATAATTTGCAAATGTGAGCAAAATTTGCAATGCACACAAAAAATATGAATTGTATTATTCTTAAGTCTGCCGCTCGTGGCCTCGCGGTAGCGTTCTCGCATCCGGAGCACGGGGTCAGGGATTTTTGACCTGCCCCAAGATGACCGTGTGTTGTTGTGTCGTCTTCATCATCATCATTCATCCCCATTACGGTCGGAGGAAGGCAACGGCAAACCACCTCCATTAGGACCTTGCCTAGTACGGCGTTACAGGGATCCCCCATCGTTCTCCTACGCTCTGTCAAGAAGCATGGGACTTCATTATTATTATTATTATTATTATTATTATTATTATTATATTTATTCTGAAGTAATATTTTGTCAACATTCATTTAAAATATGCTTTTACTCTTTTACTGTTATTATTGCTTAACTAGTTGTTCTACCAAACAATAAAGTTCACTGTTTTTAAATGGCAGTTTTGGAAAGTCATCCATTTTGTAATTTGCATTTCTTTATCTTATGCGCTGCAATTAAAAAAGCTCGTCCCTTTCAGTATTCTACTATTCGTTCACCGTTGGTGTTCTCGGAGTCGATAATGGTGACAGGATAGAACCCTGTTTGGGAAATGATTGAGGTAAAGTTCATTTACATTATAACAGTTGCTACACTAAACACTTTGCTATTCGATTAAGAAAGACTACTACGTTGGCTAGCCATATACAATCTAAGGATGAAACTCGTCGGATCTCACTTTGGCGAGTCGCTGCTGGTGCGATGTAAAGCACTATTCGTCGACAACGTATGGCAACAGGTTCTTCTTTATTGTCGCTCCATATAATAAGTTTGAGCCCACAGTACTCTCCTTGAATATTAATTCCTCTTGATGACAATTTAGTTAGTCTGTTTACAACCGTATAACATGCCTGGCCGTACATTACAATTCTTGGAGTTTATTCCATTCACTCCCGCACACCGTGCCTGCACGCACTACTTGCCCCTAGCAACTCTCTCCGTCGATTACTTCTGCCGACTCCGCGCTTGCGCACCAGCAGCAGTACTCTTTACTTCAAACATGTTGTTTGGCTCTATACAACAGCAAACTTCCCTGACTAGGCCAGCAGTTTAATTACAACATAATTACAGTATTCTTTTTTAATTGCTTCCTTTGAATTAATTTTTTAACATTTAATTACATAACTGCATTAAAAACTAATATAATATACATATGACAAGATATTACATCACACTTTCATTATGGTCACAGAATTAATTATGCAAAAAATCTGTTAGGCACTGTATTGTTGTGCTTCAGGGTGAAGATACATTTCCAATGATATGCAGATACGTCGGTGGAATTAAATCAGTGGATAACGCCGAGTAGATATGATTCAATCTAATTCATTAAATAATTTGTAACTTACAAACTATTTATCGCAACAAAGAAATCAAACTCACAAGTAGTAGCGCTTATCAATGGGCATCGACGGATGTACCTATATATTTTACAATATTATTTAAGCTGTTAAGACTTTTTAACCGTACATTTAACTGAATCACCATTTTTTTTGATCGATGATAGACACGTATTTAGAAGGGCATTCTATGTTGGGAGACGTTGCCATGCGCCAAACACACTGCTTAAATTTTAAGTTTTGTTATTTTTATTGTCAGTTTTTATTGTTTATAGTTAAATTTGCATAGTTTTGCCCATAAGTTGACAGCTCTGGTAAAAGTTGACCATAGATTGGCGATGTTGCCTACAAGCAACATGCCTTTTATGACCAAATTTATGTACTCCATAAAATATTCAGCGTTGCAACTCACCCTTAGACCTCTACTACCATAAATATACAGATTATTGTGTATCAGAAGATACACAGAGTAAAAAACGTACATTCGCTAACGCGTGGTACCACATGTGCAGACAGTCATACAAAGACTAATTTGGAAGCTTTTTGCTGACAATTTTTTTTCTGTAACTACTAAATATCTCTGGATCACATAGAGCAACTGTCGCTTGCATACATCAATGGCAAAGAAAGGGCCGGAGAGTGTATTCAGTACTCTAACGTACACCTGATTTCTATGATGCTTCAGACCAACATTGCCAAATAAAGAGTTACACGTAAATGAGGTAGTTTTTCAATGCGTCAGAGAACTGCAACTTGACTTCAGATATAGTTTTCTAAATAAAGAAGGGCCTTAGTTGGCCACAGGGCGAATACTGCGTGCATTATTGTATCAGTGAATATAAAACTGTGCTTTGGATGCAAAAACGGAAAAAGAAGCCACTAATTACATACTAAAGTAAGTTCACCTTTCTAGTAAGCAGATTTCAACACTCACGCACAAAACAATTACATAATCTTATTTCACTGTACGTTCGCCTTGAGAACATGCATGTTTTGTCAGACTGTCTTAGGATACAAGATGAGGTGTAAAATGTCGCAGGTACTTGTGTGCAATTGTTACCAAATAAAAGCCCTCTGTTTTTGCGGCAACAGTCCGTTAATCCTTGAGGAATCTATAATGCGTACCCCTTGACGTACTTTATCAGTTTTCGTGACTACCTTTCTGACTTGACTTGCGTTTGTATATTACAGGTTAAGTGTATAATTACTTGCAGCGAACTATGGTAAACATATGTCATCATTCATATGGATTTACATGCAATACTTTATAATATGTAATGAATGTAATTGCATACAACAAAAATAAATCGACAAAATATTAATATCTAGCTTTCTAATCCATTCCATCGCTGTGGTGTTGACATACATAAAAGCATTTCACGTGCCCCTATAGCATCATAAGACGTACTTCTCTCTTAAATGTCTGATAGATTGTTTCGGTGACGGAGAATACTAAGAACAAATCGCACCTTGAGCTCAGTGTTGATTTGCTTGTTGTTAAGGTGAAACGCTCAAACCTCGCTCTTACTGGTACTGGACTTCAGTCTCCATTTTTTGAAATGTAAGTGCCACTAAGTCCACTGTTAGCGTTCCCCCTGACTGAACAAGCTCTTTTGACTGACATCAGAGCGATATCGTCTTCATGAAAGAACTTCCTTGAAGGTGTTTTTGGAAGGTCAAAAATATTAAGGCTGAACAGCAGAGGTGCAAAAACTGAGCCCTGTGGCAGGCCGTTATTTAATTTCCTTATTGAGCTTCTATTTTCACCCAAGTCAACGTGAAAGAATCGACTAGTTATCATGTTGTTAATAAAAGATGCTGTTGTTCCGCAGTTAATTACTTTCAGTAATTTGTAAATCATCCCTTCCATCTAGACCAGTGGTGGCCAAGATTTCGGCTTGCAGGCCAAAGTGCTCAGTCTCTCTTTACATTTTCACCACCACCATGCCGCACTGTCTGGGCGAAAGGAACGGGAAGAAGTGAAAACAGCGATCGCGGCGCATTTAAGTTGTAGTATAGTTGTCCTGCATACAACTTGGTTTTTTGTTTCACGTTTCTCAGCTACACAAATTACAAGCAAAACAAATTTTCAGTATTAATTAATAATTATTGGCTCGCTGAAGACATGATTTTTATCAGGTACAAACTGTCGGCATATGGAGAGACGCAGGTAATTTCAGAGTTTGACACTCAGAGTGACATGCAATCATGACTGGTTTAGTTTCATAACTCTAAGAAGGCCTTTGACACAAATATGTTGACCGGAATATTGTAGTATTTCCAATACTTGGAAAATCTACCTGAGAAAAGCATTGTAGATGTCCTCGAGAGTTTTAACGTAAAAAGATTTTTAATTAAAATTGGGATTACCTTGCAGGTCAGTCAGTTACACCGTTCATACGCAGGGGCGCTCTCAACTGAAACGGCAAACGGTCCCGAAAACAGATGTAAGGTTGACATGTTCTCAAAACATTTATACAGCTATCGTTGTAATTCTTGCAAGGCCACAACGAATCCTTCGTACCTCGCGCTTTCTTTAACGCCAGTGAGTTTAGGGAACCGGATTGTCTTTGTCAGAATGTGTCCCTTCTACAATGCAATTTTCTTTTTAAATGCATCCCCATCAAATCAGAAAGAAGTTACCTTTCAATATCTTACGGTGAGGAGTGTGCAGTCAAGTCTACTTAAAACGCAAAGTATGCAATCCATTACGGATGTTGTAATTTTCTTTCTTGCACTCCTTTCTCCTTCACAAATTCAACAATAGCTAGAGTTAAATCGAAAAATAGTTCCAGGCATGCCTCTTGACTTAACCAACGTACTTTTCAGTAATATGTGAAGTCTCCCTACTCTTCGTGCATTTCCGTTGAAATCTGTTGCAACTGGAAAAAGAATAATGGGTGCGAGTTCAGAAATTTTACTATGCGTACCACCAATTTCTTCAAGAGCTCCGTGCCTGAAAAGTTAGCAGATAGTGTTTTTGACATACAGAACAATGAATCCCATCTGTCGTTTGTTGCAATTTTTTGCTCTTTCATTATCTTCTAAAAGTTTAAATTCTTTCTGTACGGTACTATAATATCGTTTTGTTCAAATAAGCAGTACCCTTCGCTTATGCGAAATCAGAATTCTCATCTCTCTCTTCTGTCATTCCAATTTATTTTAAAGGATTAAGGCGACATGTCGCTAGACTGCCTCTTTTTGTGCAAAGAGCCCTGGGCCTGTGAATGTCGATACCACGAACAAACAGCGAAGGTAAACAGCGCTGACACCATGATTCTGTCGAACTCAAAAAGTTGTGCCGACAGCAAAATGCTGCACCGCAAAGCTAACAAGAGAACCGTACGTACTTGACCTCACAGATTTGATTTATGTCGATAGAGTGTGTAGTGCACGGCTAGGACTTCAACTTACGTAAAGAGGAAGGTGCAACTCTCAACCGTTTTCAGAAAATTGAGGTTGAAAGTTTTATGCGTGCGTGTATATACTGTTGTGTGGCTACTAACAGGCAATGAGTCCGTAACCAAGTCCTTAGGTGGTTAATTTTACAATCTCAAGGTCTCTGGATGGAACCTCGCTGCTGGTGCTTTTTTTTTTTATTCCCACGTAACTCCAACAACAGATTAATTACGGCTGTCCAAATTTTCAGTACTTAACGATTCATTTATTATTTCCATAATATTTATCCTGAAAAATAGGAAAACAAAATATTTTTGTAAGGACATTGGAAATAAAAAAGGATACACGTCCATTTTGAATGAAGTCAGTGTAGTCTTTTTATTGACATTACTGTACCTACATTTGTGACACGTATGGAGCACTGCACGAATCACGACGATACTGATAGTAAAACTATAGAAAATGATAATTATTATGGAGTACAGCACACGTAACGAACGCGGAGTTTTTTCATGACCATGGTTTTTTCGGTGTTTCTACTGCAAAAAGACTTGGTTTACGTTCATGAATGGCTCTCAGTCATCACGCGGTTTCGCAACTTACCACACATACCTGATCATATCACCGAATATTGGTGTAGGCCACTGATCGCGTACGATTGATTGAATTTTAATCCAATCTTCTCTTGAAGCTATCTCTCTATTATGTTTGATGATGTACTAGCAATTTTGTAGGCACTTTATAAGGTTTTTCACCTGCTTATGGAGATAAACGTCGCAGGGGTGCCTCAAAGGAGTATATTTTGGAGGAATTACTTTAATGCTGCACATTGGCAGACCCTCTGTATCTTGAAAAACTGCGTCGTACAAAACCAGGATCGTTTGCTCTCCCCATGAATCGACGAACAAAAGAAATTGTTCTTCTTTCATGTATGGCTTCAAGACATCAATTAGAAATTTTCTGTATGGTACTGTTGTGAGTTTGCCGGACTTTGAAGACGTTTTCATAACGTTTTTATATTTCCAGAATGAGATTTTCACTCTGCAGCGGAGTGTGCGCTGATATGAAACTTCCTGGCAGATTAAAACTGTGTGCCGGACCGAGACTCGAACTGGGGACCTTTGCCTTTCGCGGGCAAGTGCTCTACCAACTGAGCTACCCAAGCACGTCTCACGCCCCGTCCTCATAGCTTTACTTCTGCCAGTACCTCGCCTCCTACCTTCCAAACTTTACAGAAGCTCTTCTGCGAGCCTTGCAGAACAAGCACTCCTGAAAGAAAGGATATTGCGGAGACATGGCTTTTTTATATTTGTGTGCGTACTCATCAGCTGCTTTTCGCACCCTTGGTTCAAATGAGCCGTTGGTCTCTTGCAAGCAAACGAAGACCGTTGGTAGTAATTTTCCAGATAAGGTGACATCATATTGTGCGGTATGCGATCTGTCACCGTGTGCACATCCTTTCGCTGCACAAGAACCATCTTTGTTCCGCGTTCGACGAGAGTTAGGTCGTAAGTTGATTGACGTTGGCACCCTACAACAAATATTCATAAGTTAGCATCGTAAGTTTTTTTTTTTTTTTTTTTTTTTTTTTTTTTTTTTTTTTTTTTGAGTCGTCATTCTTGTGAATTATTCTCCTGTGCGAACCTTTTGATCTCAGAGTAGCACTTGCAGCCTACGTCATCTGTATTACTGTACAGTTTTTGCCCTCTACATATGTCTTCTTCTACAGTTTTTTCCCTCTACAGCTTCCTCTCGTACCATGGAAGTCATTCCCTCATGTCTTGACAGATGTCCTGTCATCATGTCCCTTCTCCTTAACAGAGTTTTTCACGTATTCCTTTCCTCTCCGATTCTGCGCAGAACCACCTCATTCGTTACCTTATCAGTCCACCTAATTTCCAACATTCGTCTGTAGCACCACATCTCAAATGCTTCGATTCACTTCTGTTCCGGTTTACCCACAGTCAATGTTTCACTACCATACAATGCTGTCCTCCAAACGTACATTTTCAGAACATTCTTCCTCAAATTAAGGCCTATGTTTGATATTAGTAGGCCTCTCTTGGACAGGAATGCCCTTTTAGCCTCTGCAAGTCTGCTTTTGATGTCCTCCTTCCACCGTCCGTCATTGATTATTTTGCTGCTTAGGTAGCAGAATTCCTTAACTTCATCTACTTCGCGACCACCGATCCTGGTGTTAAGTTTCTCGCTGTTCTCATTTCTAGTACTTCTCACTAACTTCGTCTTTCTTCGATTGACTCTCAGTATATACTGTGTAGTCATTAGACCATTCCGTTCAACAGATCATGTAATTCTTCTTCACTTTCACTCAGGATAGCAATGTCATCAGCGAATCGTATCACTGATATCCTTTCACCTTGAATTTTAACTCCACTCCTGAACCTTTCCTATATTTCCGTCATTGCTTCCTCGTTGTACAGATTGAACAGTAGGGGCTAAAGGCAACATCCTTGTCGCACACCCTTTTTAATACGAGCACTCCGTTCTTGGTCGTCCACTCTTATTATTCCCTCTTGGCTGTTGTACGTATTGTATATGGCCCGTCTCCCCCTATAGATTACCTCCACTTTTTTCAGAATTTCGAACATCTTGCACCATTTTACATTTTCGAACGCTTTTTCCAGGTCGGCAAATCCTATCAACATTTCTCGATTTTCTTTAGTCTTACTTCCGTCATTAACCACAACGTCACAATTGCCTCTCTGCTGCCTTTATCTTTCCTAAAGCCAAACTGATTGTCATCTAACATATTCTCAATTTTCTTCTCCATTCTTCTGTATATTATTCTTGTCAGGAACTTGGATGCATGAGCTGTTAAGCTGATTGTGTAATAATTCTCGCACTTGTCAGCTCTTGCAGCTTCGGAATTTTGTGGACGATATTTTTCCGGAAGTCAGATGGTATGTCGCCAGACTCATACATTCTACACATCAATGTGAATAGTCGTTTTATTGCCACTTTCCCCAATGGTTTTAGAAATTCTGTTGGAATGTTGTCAATTCCTTCTGCCTTGTTTGACCTAAGTCCTCCAAAGTTCTCTTACATTCTGATTCTGATACTGGATCCCCTATCTCCTCTAAATCGACTCCTGTTTCTTTTTCTATCATCTCAGACAAATCTTCCCCATCATAGAGGTCTTCAATGTACTCTTTCCATCTATTTTCTCTCTCCTCTGCATTTAACAGTGGAATTCCCGTTCCACCCTTGTTTTTAATTCCACTGAAGTCTGTTTTGACCTTCCTCTATGCTGAGTCTGTCCTTCCGACAATCACTTCTCTCTCGATTTCTTTACATTTTTCGTGAGCCATTTCGTCTTAGCTTCCCTGCACTTCCTGTTTGTTTCATTTCTCAGCGATTTATATTTCTGTATGCTTGAATTTCCCTTATCGTTTTTGTACTTCCTTCTTTCATCTATCACCTGAAGTATTTCTTCTGTTACCCATGGTTTCTTCGCAGTTACGTACTTTGTACCTATGTTTTTCTTTCCAGCTTCTGTGATGGCCCTTTTCTCAGAGATGTCCATTCCTCTTCAACTGTACTGCCAACTGAGCTACTCCTTATTGCTGTATCTATAGCCTTAGAGAACTTCAAGCTTATCGCGTCATTCCTTTGCACTTCCGCGTCCCACTTCTTTGTGTATTGCTTCTTCCTGACTAGTCTCTTTAACTGCAGCCTACTCTTCATGAGTACTACATTGTGATCTGAGTTTACATCTGCTCCTGGGTAGGCCTTACAATCACGTATCTGATTTCATAATCTCTGTCTCACTATGAAGGAATCTAACTGATATCTTTCAGTATCACCCAACATTTTCCAAATATACCTCCTACGCTTGTGATTCTTTAACAGAGTATTCGCTATTACTAGCTGAAATTTATTACAGAACTTAATTAGTGCCTTTCGTTTGGACAATGTTCACGGAAATCAACGCACGAAGTCAATTGTGTTTTGGCTTTGGCTTTTGCATTCCCTCATAACGAGGGTGAATATGAAATAGTACGTAATTCATATTCCTCAGGAACTGAAGCAGGAAGACTACGTCAAAAGTAAAAATTATTCTACGGCAATGCTACAAAACATAGAGCAAGAAACATTTGCAGCACTTCTCATTTTTAGCGATGGGGCAACCTTCCTCATAAGTAACAATGTTGAATAAGGGGTTCAGAAAATCCTTCGAGTGTAACAGAGCGTCAGTATGACTCACAGAAAGTAAATGTTTGTGTACAATGCCAGCACAAAAGCTGTACGTCCAGTTATCTTCATTGAGCTATGAGCTTCTACAAACATTTACCTTGACATGCTCGAGCAATGGCTAATTCCACAGCTTGACATGGATTCCTCGGATTATAATTTACGCCGATATGGAACACTTCCACATTGTGGCAAAGGAGCTTTGCTCATTTTTAAACGAACGTCTACGAAACCGTTGGGTGGATCACAGTGGAATGACGATGTTGTAGTCTGCTTTCGGCTACCTAGATCTACGAACTTTGACACTTATAGATTTCCTTTTATGGAATTGTGTGAACGGCTCTGTGTATGATCCTCCTTTGCCGAAAACTACTGGAGAACTCAAAATGCGCATTTCTGTTGCGCTCACTTAGTTGGCACCACATATGCTTCAGAATATGTGGCGTGAAACTGATTATCGCTTAGATGTGGCCGCTGTGATGAAGGGGAGTCGTATGGAGATTTATAAAATATATGAAAGACTGATCTTACTTTTACATTGCCGGCCGGAGTGGCTGAGCGGTTAAAGGCGCTACAGTCTGGAACCGCACGACCGCTACGGTCGCAGGTTCGAATCCTGCCTCGGGCATGGATGTGTGTGATGTCCTTAGGTTAGTTAGGTTTAAGTAGTTCTAAGTTCTAGGGGACTTATGACCACAGCGGTTGAGTCCCATAGTGCTCAGAGCCATTTGAGCCATTTTTTACTTTTACATTCCCTGTATTAATTTATCACTTTTGTAATCGCTGCATTAATTTTGAATTACTCTCTGTGCGGGGTGTTTCACAGTGTTTGCATCCCACAGCTGGGGGAGATAGATCGCGTCTTGGGGAACAAATTTTGTTAGAGATAAAATGTTTGGTGACGCTTCACTCTGCCGCTAGACGTCCTTTAATATTACTGCTGTGCCTGTATTGTTTCGAACTACGATCCAATGTTCATGTTCACGCATGTATGTCCGAAGGAATAGGCACTGCAGCGACTATAGATCTTATGAAATCCAAGAAATGTATTTGCAGTTGCAAATGTGGACAACCACCAGTTCTATAATGGAATCACGACAATGGACCTTTGAGCGGGACTAGGACTTGAATGCGGATTTTCCGCTTATCGCGTGCGATCGCCTTAACATTAGGCTATCCTAGCACCGCTCACGGCTAGATGCAAATCTTCATATGTCGTAAGCCCTGTGTCTATGATCTAACGTAATAATACAGGCGCGGCAGTATCGTATTTATACGCTGACACCGGGCAAGCGGCTTTCAAGTAAAATGTCTCCCCTGTGCGGGAATATACACTACTGGCCATTAAAATTGCTACACCACGAAGATGACGTGCTACAGACGCGAAATTTAACCGAGAGGAAGAAGATGCTGCGATATGTAAATGATTAGCTTCTCAGAGCATTCACACAAGGTTGGCGCCGGTGGCGACACCTACAACGTGCTGACATGAGGAAAGTTTCCAGCCGATTTCTCATACACAAACAGCAGTTGACCGGCGTTGCCTGGTGAAAATTGTTGTGATGCCTCGTGTAAGGAGGAGAAATGCGTACCATCACGTTTCCGACTTTGATAAAGGTCAGATTGTAGCCTATCGCTATTACGGTTTATCGTATCGCGACATTGCTGCTCGCGTTGGTCGAAATCCAATGACTGTTAGCAGAATATGGAATCGGTGGGTTCAGGAGGGTAATACGGAACGCCATACTGGATCCCAACCCCTCTCCCAAGGTGGTTTCCGCCAGCTCCCTCTCCCTGATGATGTCCTCGTCCCCTCCATCTACCCCTCCTATCAACTTTGACCCTGCCCCCCCTCCCTCCTGGTGTCCTTTCCCTGCGGCACCCTCCCTCCTTTCTCTTCCCTTCCCTTCTCTCTCCTTTTCCCCCATCCCCTCCCTCCACCCCTCTTCTTCCGGGCTTCCCCTCCCCCTTCCTCTCTCCCCCCTCTTTCCCCAGCCCGTGGCGTCCCTGCTCTCCCCTCTCGCTTTCCCTCTCCCCCTCCTCCTCCTCCTCCTCCTCTCTTGGCAGGTCCCCGGACTCGCACACGCATCGTGAACTTTCGCGCGCCGGAGATCATCGCCCTCGGATTAGTGTCTGTGCCGTCGTGTCTGTGCCTCAGTGTTTTTCGCCGTCCACGCTCCTTCGTTCACGTGTGTCATCTACCTCGTCAGTGTTTGTGCCCAGTGCCGACGGTTTTTCTTGTTTGTGTCGTCAAGTGTGAACGGCTTCATGTTTTTTAACTATTGTATCTCCTGTTTTTTAACCGCCATTCTGTTACTTGTCTGTCTCCCTTTCTTTTTTCTTGTACTGCTTATGGCTGAAGAGCGGAGTACACTGTTCCGCTGCCAGCCCACCTTGTATGGGGTGTCCAAATTACAATAAAGAAAAAAAAAAAAAAAAAAAAAACTGGATCCCAACGGCCTCGTATCACCAGCAGTCGAGATGACAGGCATTTTATCCGCATGGCTGTAACGGATCGTGCAGCAACGTCTCGATCCCTGAGTCAACAGATGGGGACGTTCTGTTTACAGCATCATGATGGCCGCATTCTTGTTTGGCGACATCGCGGTGAACGCACATTGGAAGCGTGTATTCGTCATCGCCATACTGGCGTATCACCCGGCATGATGGTATGGGGTGCCATTGGTTACACGTCTCGGTCACCTCTTGTTCGCATTGACGGCACTTTGAACAGTGGACGTTACATTTAAGATGTGTTATGACCCATGGCTCTACCCTTCATTCGATCCCTGCGAAACACTATATTTCAGCAGGATAATGCACGACCGCATGTTTCAGGTCCTGTACGGGCCTTTCTGGATACAGAAAATGTTCGACTGCTGCCCTGGCCAGCACATTCTCCAGATCTCTCGCCAATTGAAAACGTCTGGTCAATGGTGTCCGAGCAACTGGTTCGTCACAATGCGCCAGTCACTACTCTTGATGAACTGTGGTATCGTTTTGAAGCTGCATGGGCAGCTGTACCTGTACACGCCATCCAAGTTCTGTTTGACTCAATGCCCAGGCGTATCAAGGCCGTTATTACGGCCAGAGGTGGTTGTTCTGGGTACTGATTTCTCAGGATCTATGCACCCAAATTGCGTGAAAATGTAATCACATGTCAGTTCTAGTATAATATATTTGTCCAATGAATACCCGTTTATCATCTGCATTTCTTCTTGGTGTAGCAATTTTAATGGCCAATAGTGTACATAATGGATGTACGAATACAGGTTGTAGACACATGGTTGACGACATATGAAGGTTTAGTTCGGGCCGTGAGTCATGATTGGATAGCCTAATGATTAGGCGACCACACGCGATAAGTAGGAAATACGGGTTCGAGTCCCGATCTTCCTCAAATCTTTATTGTCGTCATTCCATATGCAGCTGATAGTTACCCATATTCGCAACTTCGAATTCATTTGTTGTAATCCTTTAATGTTGTTTATACCCCTGAGGGGCGGAAGGGTGTAGGCACTCAGCAAAATGAGTATGCAGGGTATGTTGCCTGTAATTCAGTCATCTGTAGCGCATGAAAGGGGGTAGACTGAACCAATTTAAGTTCTTGATTCACTTTTAAAATATCTTTTTCGGCTTAGAGACACACACTCTTAAAGTTTTATTGTTGAAAGTCACTCTGTTAGTTTGCTCGGGTAGGTCATATGCTATTCCATGAAGTCTCGTCGTCCAAGGGCCGGTGAGTACTGAAGGACGTCCAGCTTCGCCGTAAAGGCGTGAGCGAACATTCTCTGGAATGAAAATTGTTTCCCATGACGAGATCTATCGAACCTACATGTCTGACGCAAAGACTTCCAATTTCCAGTATATATTCTGTGTCTCGTGATAAAACTGCTTCCGATTTGTTTCTTCGTTACGTTTCAGACCCCGCTGATAGCTTAAGCTGAAGTGGGTAGAAGAGTATAATTAAAAATGAAAGATCAAAAAGGAAAATTACATAACACATTACATTTAAATCGAGGAATGGACGTATGCGGGTACTCAGCACAGCACTTAATCTTCCAGTACGTACTTCTAGAGAGCGTGGCAGGAAAACGAAGTATTTCAATTAGTCTTTAAAAGTGAAATGAAATTATTGACAACACTGAATGTTTGTCATATGTTTCAGGTTGTTGTTGTTGTGGTCTTCAGTCCTGAGACTGGTTTGATGCAGCTCTCCATGCTACTCTATCCTGTGCAAGCTTCTTCATCACCCAGTACCTACTGCAACCTACATCCTTCTGAATATGCTTAGTGTATTCATCTCTTGGTCTCCCTCTACGATTTTTACCCTCCATGCTGCCCTCCAATGCTAAATTTGTGAGCCCTTGATGCCTCAAAACATGTCCTACCAACCGATCCCTGCTTCTAGTCAAACTGTGCCACAAACTTCTCTTATCCCCAATCCTATTCAATACCTCCTCATCAGTTACGTGATCTACCCACCTTATCTTCAGCATTCTTCTGTAGCACCACATTTCGAAAGCTTCTATTCTCTTCTTGTCCAAACTAGTTATCGTCCATGTTTCACTTCCATACATGGCTACACTCCATACAAATACTTTCAGAAACGACTTCCTGACACTTAAATCTATATTCGATGTTAACAAATTTCTCTTCTTCAGGAACGATTTCCTTGCCATTGCCAGTCTACATTTTATATCCTCTCTACTTCGACCATCATCAGTTATTTTACTCCCTAAATAGCAAAACTCCTTTACTACTTTAAGTGTCTCATTTCCTAATCTAATTCCCTCAGCATCACCCGATTTAATTTGACTACATTCCATTATCCTCGTTTTGCTTTTGTTGATGTTCATCTTATATCCTCCTTTCAAGACACTGTCCATTCCGTTCAACTGCTCTTCCAAGTCCTTTGCTGTCTCTGACAGAATTACAATGTCATCGGCGAACCTCAAAGTTTTTATTTCTTCTCCATGGATTTTAATACCTACTCTAAATTTTTCTTTTGTTTCCTTTACTGCTTGCTCAATATACAGATTGAATAACATCGGGGAGAGGCTACAACCCTGTCTCACTCCTTTCCCAGCCACTGCTTCCCTTTCATGCCCCTCGACTCTTATAACTGCCATCTGATTTCTGTACAAATTGTAAATAGCCTTTCGCTCCCTGTATTTTATACCTGCCACCTTCAGAATTTGAAAGAGAGTATTCCAGTTAACATTGTCAAAAGCTTTCCCTAAGTCTACAAATGCTAGAAACGTAGGTTTGCCTTTTCTTAATCTTTCTTCTAAGATAAGTCGTAAGGTTAGTATTGCCTCACGTGTTCCAACATTTCTACGGAATCCAAACTGATCTTCCCCGAGGTCCGTTTCTACCAGTTTCTCCATTCGTCTGTAAAGAATTCGGGTTAGTATTTTGCAACTGTGACTTATTAAACTGATAGTTCGGTAATTTTCACATCTGTCAACACCTGCTTTCTTTGGGATTGGAATTATTATATTCTTCTTGAAGTCTGAGGGTATTTCACCTGTCTCATACATCTTGCTCACCAGATGGTAGAGTTTTGTCATGACTGGCTCTCCCAAGGCCGTCAGTAGTTCTAATGGAATGTTGTCTACACCCGGGGCCTTGTTTCGACTCAGGTCTTTCAGTGCTCTGTCAAACTCCTCACGCAGTATCTTATCTCCCATTTCGTCTTCATCTACATCCTCTTCCATTTCCATAATATTGTCCTCAAGTACATCGCCCTTGTATAAACCCTCTATATACTCCTTCCACCTTTCTGCTTTCCCTTCTTTGCTTAGAACTGGGTTGCCATCTGAGCTCTTGATATTCATACAAGTGGTTCTCTTCTCTCCAAAGGTCTCTTTAATTTTCTTGTAGGCAGTATCTATCTTACCCCTAGTGAGACAAGCCTCTACATCCTTACATTTGTCCTCTAGCCATCCCTGCTTAGCCATTTTGCACTTCCTGTCGATCTCATTTTTGAGACGTCTGTATTCCTTTTTGCCTGCTTCATTTACTGCATTTTTATATTTTCTCCTTTCATCAATTAAATTCAATATTTCTTCTGTTACCCAAGGATTTCTATTAGCCCTCGCCTTTTTACCTACTTGATCGTCTGCTGCCTTCACTACTTCATCTCTCAGAGCTACCCATTCTTCTTCTACTGTATTTCTTTCCCCCATTCCTGTCAATTGTTCCCTTATGCTCTCCCTGAAACTCTGTACAACCTCTGGTTCTTTCAGTTTATCCAGGTCCCGTCTCCTTAGATTCCCACCTTTTTGCAGTTTCTTCAGTTTCAATCTGCAGTTCATAACCAATAGATTGTGGTCAGAATCCACATCTGCCCCTGGAAATGTCTTACAATTTAAAACCTGGTTCCTAAATCTCTGTCTTACCATTATATAATCTATCTGATACCTACTAGTATCTCCAGGATTCTTCCAGGTATACAACTTTCTTTTATGATTCTTGAACCAAGTTTTAGCTATGATTAAGTTATGCTCTGTGCAAAATTCTACAAGGCGGCTTCCTCTTTCATTTCTTCCCCCCAATCCATATTCACCTACTATGTTTCCTTCTCTCAGGTAGGTACGTTATTTTCTGAGGTAGAGCGCTGGAGTGGACCTGAACGTGCTGTGGCTCCGAAGGCCTGTTACAAAAATGGCGACCTTTTTACTACTGCTAGACTAGAATACCATCATCATTTCAAAATTAGACGGACAGACGAAATTGTCCTGTACCATCGGCATATGCAGTCAGGTTATGGATGAAAAACTTTGATGCAACAGGAAGTGCGCAAAGCTTACAGGAACGGACGGAGACGTGCAAAATGTTGTAACCAACAGTCTAAAGCGTTCTCTGAGATAAACTGCCGCAATAGTGGGAATGTTCGGTCGTAGTGGTACAGAATTTTACAGAATGATTTAAAGCTGCAACCGTACAAGACACAGGTTGTGCAACAGGTAAATGAAAGTGATTACGAAAAGCTAATGACTCTGTCTGTCGAACTGTCGACTAAAATTAGGGTTCAAATGGTTCAAATGGCTCTGAGCACTATGGGACTTAACTTCTGAGGTCATCAGTCTCCTAGAACTTAGAACTACTTAAACCTAACTAACCTAGGGACATCACACACATCCATGTCCGTGGCAGGATTCGAACCTGCGACCGTAGCGGTCGCACGGTTCCAGACTGAAGCGCCTAGAACCGCTCGGGCACAGCGGCCGGCTAAAATTAGGTACTATGAAGGTTTCTTAAATTTGCTATGGGTGAGTGACTATGTACACTTTCATCTCAGGGGCTATGTCAGAAAACCAAACTACCATTAGCGATGCGAGGATAACCCTAACGAACTCCTTCAACGTCCCTCACACAACTAGGAAGTCACAGTGTGGTGCGCTGTCCCTTCAGTGGACAGAATCCGCCCTTCATTTTTTGAGGATGCATATCTGTTATTACTTTTGTGTTGTAAATTCATGTACTGACACGTTCCATGACCTTGGGGATTTGATGCTCAATTAGGTCCCACGGAACTTGACGTGTAAATAAAAATAAATAAATAAATAAAGAATCTCAGCTGAACGCTGCCGTGGTTGACACGTTTCTCGCACCTGAACTTGAAGAGTTCCCTAGAAACGAGTATTCGTTTAGGCTAGATGGTGCTACATCTCATTGTGCTCAAATTTCAGTAGCGGTAGTGCACAGTGTTTTTGGTGATTACATCGTTTCAAGGAATGGTGACATTTTGTGGCCTTGTGGCCTCCCTAATCTCTCAACGTATCCGTCTCTGGTTACTTCTCTGGGGATTCCTGAAGCAGAGGGTTTATGCTAGGTGTCTACACACTGCACTGGTATCCAAAATTAAAGCAACAAACCGAAATTTCGCAGTGTTGCATTTATTTTGCCACAAAACAGCATAAATAGGTGATAGCAAAGTAGAAACAATGTAAAGAATACAAAACATAAACAGCTGCAACTTGCATTACAGTAGACGAAAATGTTCTTCGTTTTTTCCCAGATTTGCACATTCCGACAACTTTTTAAGGTGCTCACTATGGTATGACCACCTCTGACAGCAAACCGGGCCTGACAACGACGGAGCATGCTGTGAATAATGTCGTCAGTCTCATGTTGAGGCAATAACGTCCATTCTTCCTATGGTACTGCTCGCAAGTCTTGCAGCGTGGTTGGTGGATGTTGACATGGTGCAACCCGTCTCCCTAGTGCATCCCAGACATGCTCTATAGAATTCAAATCGGGAGAACGAACATGCGACGCCATGCGTGCTGTGTCTTCCATTTCCAAGAAAACCAGTCACTCATGCTCGAGCATTATCGTCCATCAGTACGAAGTCTGGACGCACAGCACCTCGCAACAACCGTTCATGAGATCCCAAGACCTCGTCACGATACCTGACAGCAATTAAACTTTCCGATTCACCCTAACAATTTCATGAAGAGATGTTCGAGTGGTCAATATAATCCCTGTCCACACTATTAGCGATCCTCCTCGATATCAGACTCTCGCCACAATGTTCGGGTTTCAAAATCGTGTGCCACATTCCCTTCAGACGCGAATCCGTCGGGAATCAATCTTCAGACGAAGTCGGCACTCATCTGTGAAAAGAACATTGGCCCACTGTTCGACTGTCCAAGCGGAATGTTGACGAGTCCACTCTAGACGTTCCCTTCTGTAAAGACGTGTCAGAGACAGACATACAGCAAGTCTCCGACAATAAAGACCATTCGGTCCAAGTATTTTCTACACCATTTGCCTCGATACAACACGTCCAGTGGATGTTGCGCGTACAGATGCCAGCCCAGTACTAAGGTGGTAACGTTGTGCCCTTGCAGCCAAATAACGATCCTCTCTCTCTGATGTCACACATGGCAGGTCCTGCCCTGGTCTTCGTGATACTGTTTCGGTCTCTGTAAACTGTCGCCACGTCCAAGAAACAACAAAACGATTAAGCCATCGGGCCACATGAGTTTGCGAGTGTCCTTCTCCGTACGGCCCTCCACCGCAGAGAGTCTGGCAGGCGTCGTTTCTGTGCCATACTGCACCGTCTGCGACTGTGTACACAGCAATTGTGGAAGTGTGACTGCACAGCAAACACTGCTCCGTTTGATACGTGCCCTGGGGTCATCGTTAACGTGGTTTTCCTTTGACTGAAATGCCATCTTCCGAGCAGAACACGATCGTATGGACTTTTGTTGACATTTCGTATGATTATATCGTGAATTAGACACAGGACGGGGAAATGGCGTTTTGTTGCTTTAATTTTGGACACCAGTGTATTTCGAAAGTGAAAGACACCATTCGTACAGAAATCAGAAACATTCCTGTATAGGCGCTTGAACGTGCCGTCAACGATTTACGTCACAGTTTGTCTGAGTGTCAACGTAACAATGGTGGCCGCCTGCAAGACATCATTTTCAAAATACGAACAGTGCGTGAAACGGCAATACGCATGTGTTTCGTTGATGTGAGTGAAGACGTTTTACAGTATAATCCTCGGCCTGCTGCGCTGTATCCAGATAGCGCCGTTTTTATGCCATACCCTGTACGTGAGTTCTATTCTCCAAGTAAATAAATTCAGATTGTCTTGATCTCACCAAATTATGCACAACTATCCTTGCCTCGTGCAGACAAGTGCGGACACATTTTCCACCGTCTTATCAAGGTATACAGTCACTCATCTCTTCCCGACTATAACTCTCGTGTCTGAACAACACGACAAAAACATTCGTTCCCATCAGAGCAAAATCATTTCTGGCGCACTCCATCACACAGCGGCTTCTCCAAGCTGTTTTCAGTAACAGGGATCCGGCTTTGGAATAATCTCCTCCAGTACAACAGACTCCTGAAAAATCTCTCCAAATCCAAAAGAAAATAAACGACGCTTCTACTAAAACAGCACTAAAGTCTGCCTTTGTCGCTGCACACACTCTTTACGCCATTGCAAACAAGTGCCCTTCTTTACAGTTAAGACTTTCGCATTTATCGAAACCCTTAGGTCAGTGATCGTCAAACATTTTGAGCCAAGACTGTGGGCTGCACCCCGGGCCGTATACATACCGAACTTATTACTAATTGGTAACCTGCATAAATTAGTACGTTATGAGCCCCCAGTAGACTAGCTATAGTAAGGGCATGATAAGTTGGCCCCCAGACCCCCAAGCACTGATCACTAAAAGTCGGCACCATTCGGAAAATTTCATGTCGACTGTCTCTGTTTCAGATTGCTGCTACCATCACCGACACCAAAGTCCTGTCACGGTAGTTGCCTGGCTAAGTGTTGTGTTTCCTGTGCAAGCGGATGATTAATTGATCAAGAATATTATTTGTACGATAATGATTAAAGCAGACGAAATGAATTAAACTTTGTGCTGCGACCTGGACTCGAACCCGGGTCTTCTTGCTTGCTAGGCAGAAATGCTAACCATTAAACTACCGCAGTACGATGGCCAACATTGTTGCACGAACTACCTAAGCTGAGTGCTCTCCCCAACACAAACTTCAATTCATTTTTCCCTTACATATTGTCACTACTGCCAGGGCTCTTCGATATTCGCAAGCACCCCAGCATTGGACGTAATGGAAAACATTTAATTATAATATTATTTGTGTTTATATTATATGGATTTTGCAATATGAATCACGATCACAAAAGTTCAGTGAATGTTTCGAGTATCATTTATTTTCTACAAATTGCGTTGTACCACATCAGCCTCAAATCGATTTCATATTCCTTGCCACAAATATGTACCGCGTTTGTTGACCATTTCTGTAATTCGCTTTTACGAATCTATGTTTCTTCCGTGAAAACATTTACACAATATCATATGATCGGTACGAGTAGCGTTCGCCCGTGAGTTATCGGTACTGGGAAACAAACAGTAAAACATATCCCCTCTTGCGTCATCTAACGCCACTGTGGCTACGCTATTTACCGCTCTACCCATGAGGTAAGCGGCCAACTTTATTTACCTCACGGCCAAATACACCAATGTCAATTTAAAATTAAGAACACCTTCAAATATCACTGTCTCTGTATGTATTTTTATTTGTTAGTGAACAGGGAAATTACACTCACGAGAAGCTCTTCACATTAATTGCTTGAAGTATATTATTATAAAATACATCTGAGAACTGAGAGCTGCACGAATACAGTATTTTAGAGCAACATGTGGCCTCTCGGGCTGTTGTTTGACAGCCACTGCCTAAGGTAGTGCTGTGTACCTAAATTTTTCCTCCTCAAACTTGCTACGCGTTATTGTTATGTTTATTAGCTGCCATAGCAGTAGTATTGCTAGGATTACCTTAGTCAGTACTGTTATTCAATTGTCATTAGATACCTGAAATTAATTTTTAATTTATCAATTTATTATTGTTTATCGTATTAAAATTACTGTCACTGCTGAAGCAACTGTATTATCAAATAGTACTACACTGTAAAATCGTAATTCGATGTAAGAGAGGTATAAAATTGTAGTGCAATGTAAGAGAGCCTGAAAGCATTAATATAATTTCATAATTTTGTAGAAATAAATAAGAGTTTTCGTCTGATAAAATGTTTGAATTGTAGCACGGGAGAGGTTGGGAGAAGGCAACTTACAACACGGGGTCTTGGAAAGTGCTTAGGCAGCGTGGCCGTTCCTGCGAGCAGCTGTGAGCGTGCGTGGCAGACAGCCGCCCGCTGTGTATGTGTGGTGGTTCTGTGTGTGTGTGTGGGGCGCGGAGGGGGGAGGGGGGAGGAGGAGGAGGGAAGAGGGGTGCAAGGCCTGGCTCGCGCAGCCGGCGTCGTCAGTCGGCAGTGCAGTCGATAGGCCACCCAACGGACGGCCACGCGCGGCGTGCTGCCTACTCACAGTGCGGCAGGCGCACCGCACGGTAAGCTGGGATCGCTAACACAGAAACAACTTTGCCGTGACGTCACGCAGCTGCGTGTCTCACGTCAACCTCCTCGGGCACATTCCTGCACGCACATGCTCTGCACACACTGTCCGCACTTCACTTTCCGCTCATTTTGTAATTATAGAGACCACTTCGTATTTCGAATGCTGTACCTGTTAAACTACGATTGTCTTCTATACGAACTGTATGACGCAGCTACAGTTTATACTATGTAATTATTTTTGGATCACTTGGTAAAGAAGGCAAGTGACGGTGACCATTTTACATGTAAAACCTCTGTCGCATTATAAAGGAGTTTCAAGTAAGAGTACGCAGTTAAGGAATAAATGCGGATTTCTACTTAATCTTTTACTGTGTTTTAATTGTTTGTACAGAAATCTCTCATTTAAGTTCCTATCTATCAATCATTGCAGTAAAATGCATTTTTCTGAAAGACAGGCGCGGCAAGACCGCTAATACAATAGAATAAAAGGTCTTTCACAATTTGCCCACATAGGCGGTTAAGGATACTCATTCACTCAGGCAAGAGTCCGTGTGAAATTCGTCCCCTGTGGTCACAGAGACACCGGCCCTAACCTCCATAATCTGCACAGTTACCGTGCAACAATTCTTTACATCTATCACGCTGTATCTACTCATTATCAAAATCACATCCGCACAGTCAGGCCGGTTAAACATATAGGTGTAACGTTACAAAGCGATATATGCGGAATGTGCACGTCAGGTTAGTAGTAGGGAAGGCGAATGCTTTCTTGTTATTGGGAGAATTTTGGGAAAGTTTAGCTCATTTGCAAGGGAGACGGCATGTAGAACTCTAGTGCGACCCATTCTTGAGTGCTGCTCAAGTGTTTGGGACCACCATTAGGTCCGGTTAAAGAAAGATATAAAAGCAATTCAGCTGCGGGCTGCTCGATTAGCTACCGGTAGGTTCGATCAGCACGCAAGTTTTACGAGGATGATTCGTGAACTGAAATGGGAAACCCTGGAGGGATGACGACGCTCTTTTCGCCAGGCACTATTTCGGAAATTTAGAGAAGCGGTACTTGAGGCCGACTGCTGATTGATTCTGCTGCCGCCAACGTACATTTCGCATAAGGACCATGAAGATGAGGAAATTAGGGCTCGCACGGAAGCTTATAGATGGTCGTTTTTCCCTCGCTCTGTTTGCGAGTGGAAGAGGAAAGAGCGTTCAGCAGCTTGCGGGGTATGCATGTAGGTGTAGATGTTGGGTGTGTATGAGCACCATGGACGGCAATGCGTGCTCACTAACATGTTCCCATGAAGTCAATTGGATCATAAGGACTTCTTGTGCTTTGGATCTCCATTCCTCCCACAGTTTGGTTGGCGAATGCCTGATAGTCGTTGGTATATATGGAAATTCTCGAATACGTCTTTCCAAAGCATCACAGAGGTGATCGATGAAATCTAAGTCGGGAGAACGGGCAGGACAGTCAATTCGCCGAATTTCGTCTCGTACCAAGAGCTCCTCCAACAGTGACATTCGATGCGACCGCATACTGTCATCCATACAAATGATGTACATGTGAAAGGAATACAGTATCGAAGTAACGCTGACCGGTGAGGCTAACGTGTTCAAAGATTTGGAGATCAGTGCGCCAATCGCACACCATAACAGCTACACCACGGGAACGGCCATGTTCGGTAATGTTCCTGTGTGGTCTACGTGTTCCCACCTCGCCGTATGAAAATGTGTTCAGCATTGTCGAACATTGTCATTTCGGTGTTCAAAAAAATGGTTCAAATGGCTCTGAGCACTATGGGACTTAACATCTGTGGTCATAAGTCCCCTAGAACTTAGAACTGCTTAAACCTAACTAACCTAAGGACATCACACACATCCATGCCCGAGGCAGGATTCAAACCTGCGACCGTAGCGGTCACGCGGTTCTAGACTGAAGCGCCTAGAACTGCACGGCCACACCGGCCGGCATTTCGGTGTTGGACGGGCGTACTGACCTCCAAGTCCTTGAAACACTATAGACACACCGGTCAACATTATTGTGACACTGTACTTTCTATCATCTGTTGTACGACACTGCAGCAGCTCTTTCTGTATAAGACCCTAGTTACATCAAGCTATGTTCCACGGCAGTGATACATAATGAGAAAGTTATTTTTGTCGTTAAGTTTTGCTCACCAGTGTACACACAAACACACACACGCACACACACACACACGATTGCGCCCGTGCGAGCGTTACCTTTTTATGCATTATCTATCAACGTAAATTACAAATGCATCATTTCAAATGCTGGCCTCAGTTCGTGGTCTAGTGGCTAGTGTTGCTGCCTCTGCATCACGGCGTCCAAGGTTCGATTCCCAGCCGGGTTGGGGATTTTCTCTCCCCAGGGACTGAGTGTTTGTGTTGTCCTCATCATTTCACTATTATTTTCACCATTCGTCACAGTGGCTAGATTGGATTGTAACAAAATTGGACTGCGTTTATGACCCCGCAGTTGAGCGCAGTACAAACCAAACATCCTCACTTCGAAAGATGGTCTACACACAGTTGAAAGTGAACGTAATACACGGTGTATTCTAAAGTTTTTTAGTATAGCGATACGATTACGAAATGCGGCACCGGACAGCCCATTGTTGACCTCATGTTGGAGCATCGCGTCAGTTCGACAATGAAAGAGAATGTGATTGGCACCCTCTTCTTTACAGTAGTCACTTGCAAAGTCGATTCGCAGTGGACGTCAACGAAACTGAACTGAACGGGACGGCGGGCGACGTCACCGTCAACTGGAGGTGTATTTTTACACTAGGTGGAATGTTGGCATGTCGTCACTTCACTCAGCCCTGTTCCGGAGAGTAGAAGTGAAATTGTGAGTTACCGCCCGTGATACAAAAACTGGGAATGTTGTGGATACGGAATTAAGGAAGTAGCACCGTTAAGCTGGTTAATGGGCAAAGCAAAATTCCTAGCGCTGTTTCTTGACAAAAGTTATATGGTAATCTACCGAAAAATGAGCAGTTGGAGAAGTATCGTCTGCACATTTCAAAACTTCGATCTTTTCCGGAGAAAAATTTACATACAAACACATGAAATATTGTTTAGAAGGCAAAAAATAAAACCTTTTTTACCTCATCCATGTTCTCTTTTACTTTCTAAGTTCTAAATAACGTCAAAAACAAATCCAGTCCCGCAGACTTTTTCACCGATCAGATATTGTTTCATCTACTTTCTTATTTATCTACAGTGTAGGCTTTTAATCAGTCCAGATTTTATAAAACTTTCATTTCTTTCTTTTTCAAATGTCTGAGCTCTTTTGTGGAGGCTGTTCATAAGAAAATTGTCCAGGTCGTCATGGAACCATTGGAGTGTGCCACGAAGCCAAAGAAAACAATAAAATAAAGACTGAGAAGAAATGAAATCGCTTCTTTCTCGAGAAACCTTGAGATTAACGTCCTGTTCCGCCCCTTTTCATTGACTGCCCTTTTGAATTCCGCCATTTCAAATGTATTGAGGAATGTTTTGGCGTTCCTGTACGTTCCAGTTCGTCAAGCGCGGGTCGATCTCACCTGGAATGCCACGAAGCCAATGCAGTGTGTTTCTCGTAGCAGACGTGACGCATTTTTAGTCTTCTTCACTCTTATGGATTAAAGACGTTTATCGTGCCAGAAATTGGTCGGAATTACCGGGCTGGTTTTGTCGTAATCGCTACCTTTGTATTCGGACGTCTGTTCCCATTCTGCGTTCCGTCTCTCTCTGGTTAACGGTCTGGGCACGTTCGAAGGGACCGCAGCTGGTGCAAAGTCCCTGTCTCCGTCGCAAGGGGCTGGTCTGGCTAGCGTGTCATGTGTTTCATTTCGAGAAATGCCGAGTAAGGTTCTACCAAAGTGGTCGCTTGGGGCGCCACAATATCCAAGTCCAAAATTTGTATAGAGGGTGTCTCGTAATTACTGGAAGCAGAAACAGCTGAAAGTATATGGGGGAAGGGGGGGCAGGGCATTTGAGTGAAAAAGTGATCTCGAATAGGCCCTGTTACCAAGCACATACGTGAAGCTCACTAAAACATACCTGGGAGAAGAAATAAAATATTTAAGTTACTGAAGTAGGATTTATGGTAGTCACTTATGATGCAGTTGCTGTGGAGGTCTTTATTTCGAAGACTGGTTTGATGCAGCTCTCCTTGCTACTCCATTCTGTTCAAACCTTTTTGGAGCGGCAGGTAATAATCAAGTGGTCGTTACTTCTTTATGTCGTTATGAAAAGGCTCATAAATTGTCTGTGCGTGCTTTCCACCTACCTTCGCCATTTACAACAACCTGAAAACTATTTCTATGGTCAGCAAGAAAGCGATGGAGAGCACACCGGCTATAATTTCCAGTGCTCACAGAAAGAAAATGTTACACTTCCTATTTACTCAGCGGGAGTTTTAACTGATTGATATATTCTGCAAAATTTCACACTCGCAAAATATTAGTCTTAGTATTGTAACAAATATCCCTAACAGAAACAGCACTATTAATAGTTCAGAGGCGACCTCTATGAAAAGTTCCAAGTAATATGGTCTATCGCCCTGACTTCTAATCGATAAAAGTTAGTTGTTCGCCTTAAAGGTGGAAAATAATCTCACCCCTTGACACGCGGTTTTGTCAACATTACGGGTGGCACACAGTTACTTCCGTGAAAACTAAGCATCCAGGATGGTGTACAGTCCTTGTGAGTCAATTTCTTACTCTTACTGCAAACGCATTCAAGTCTCCTCAGCTCTGACGTCATCCGAAGCACAATGCGCACTTGCGTTTGACTGACACGGACAGTTTGATATATCGGTGCGAAGTGTGACCTACCACAACATTTCTGGCTGTGTTTGTATAGGGACGCAGCGGACAGCCAAAGGGAACATATGCTATCAACCGCTCTAGGCAGTAGTAGCAGTATTTAAATAGCCTCGGTCTCGGACACGTATTAATTAGGAGCTCTCTCATTTAACAATTTACAATCTCCTTAATTTTTACATAAATAGAGTTAAGTTCGCTTTAGTTACTGAAAACGTTATAGGTCGACTGTAATCAACCATGCGTAAGGATTCGTTAAAATGTGATTGTTAGTACGAGGGCTGTCCAGAAAGTAAGTTTCGATTGATCGCGAAATGAAAATCACAGTGAAAATCAGAAATGTTTCATTTGTAACAGTTAGCTACACCTTTCAGCTACTTCTCTACGTAGTCGCCGTTCTGACTCAGACATTCGTCGTAGCGTTGTACCAACTTTCCAATACCCTCATCATAGAAGGCAGCCGCCAGTGCTTTCCGCCAATTCTCTACACTGGCCTAAAGCTCGTTGTCTGTGCCAAAATGTTGTCTTCATAGCCAGCGGTTCGTTTGAGCAGAGATGAAAATCAGTGGGAGACAATTACGGGCTGTATTGTGGGTAACCAAACATTTCCAATTGAAACGATGCAGGAACATCTTCATTGCCCCTGCAGAATGAGGCTGAGAATTGTCTTGAACCCAGGGGCGGGCAAACGTTGCACGCGGCTCATGAGCGCACAGCGTTGCACGTGTGTTGCTCGCGTGCAGGCGTCGACCGGGGCTGTGGTGACAGCCGGCAGGTTGCGGCAGTGTAGTGCCAGGCTAAGCTGCGGACGTTGATGCGAAGCGACCACTATGTAGTGAACGTTGTATTTCAAGAAACGGAGAAGTGGAGATTTGCTATCTTTCAAAAAATAATGGGAGAATCATTTTTTCTTTGTGCAAAAACGTGAAAATTCGAAATGTTTAATATGTGGCAGTATTCTCGCTGGTCAACGGAAGTTTAGTATTGAAGGCCATTATAATAAATTTCACAAGGACGAGTACAATTTATTGTGGGATTCTGAGCGGATGGGGAATTGACTGAGCCTAAGAAGAGCGATCTGACGATACCAGATGAATCTGTCGTAGTTGGCCGGCCGGAGTGGCCGAGCGGTTCTAGGCACTACAGTCTGGAACCGCGCGACCGCTATGGTCGCAGGTTCGAATCCTGCCTCGGGCATGGATGTGTGTGATGTCCTTAGGTTAGTTAGGTTTAAGTAGTTCTACGTTCTAGGGGACTGATGACCACAGCAGTTAAGTCCCATAGTGCTCAGAGCCATTTGAATTTGTCGTAGTTGCTGTTGTCACGAGAGATCTGCGACTTTCTCTCGTCATGTCTCTCATCTAACTGATTTAACATTTTATGGAGCACTGTTTTCAAGTTTTCAGGACACAACAATAATAGCCCAGCGGTATGTGCAAGTTATAAGACTGCGCTTAATATAGCGAGAGCTGGAAAACCATTTGCTGAATTAATAAGTCTCGGTTAAGAGCAAACATCAGTGATGAAAATTTAAGTAACTGTTTGTGTTTGTCTGTATGTAGAAATTTTGTTCCAGATATTAAAGTATTGTAAACTCTACCTGTGATAATTAAATAAAACGTATCGTAGGTAATAGGTACTCTTTCAAACCATGATTTCTTTCAAGCACTCCTACTAACCTTATTCATTCACTCAATAAAGCAAGCTAGGAAACAAAACGCATTACAGAGGAAGGAGCAGACAGAAGGTATGGTGGGGATGGGAGATAAGCAGGTGGCCAGCTTGCCCCTGTGTGCACGCGGAACACCTGTTCACTGCACGCGTGCAAGTGCACCGCACATGTGCAGGATTCCTGCCCGCCCCTGGTCTTGAAGAAGAAACTGCACGACAGTTATGTAATGTTGGTTGCATAGCTTCAGGGGAAAATTCTCACCAGGCCCTCGTACTTGGCGGGAGACACTATTTTCTATAGCATCTTTACGCGCTCACTAAGAGCTCAGGAATGAAAAGAGCGACATAATTCTACCTAGAGTCATACTAGACACACTGCCCAACACATCTTTGAAAAGCTTTATCGGATTTTCATAGTCGTTTCCATTTCGCGACCGATCGTAACTTACTTTCTGGACAGCCCTCGTAAATAGCTAGAAAACTAATAGAGGTAGCTTATGTTTTTACATAAAATTGAGGCTACATACGGATTTTCAGCTTTTTGAGTGTAATATTTTCCGGCTTCAATTTTTTCCTAAAAGGACTGATTTTAACCAAAAACATTGCTCTGATCAATTTGAGACTTGCAACTTTTAATTGTGACATATATCTGCATATTCTGAACAGTTTTTAGCTTTGTAGTTTTTTTTTCTAAAGATTATATGTTTTGCCTATTATATTCATTCGCCATTGATGAACAAAAGTCAGTAAGGGTGCATGAACCCAGCGCCTGCTGTGGAGGCCTATACGCAGCAACGTTCGCTGCAGCTCACGAAAAGTATACAAACTTATCCGTTTTAGAAATGCTTGCTCCCTTTGCCCGAACGCCAATAATAATGTCCTTTCGGACATCAGAACATTTTCTCCGTTGCTGCATTACGACAACGACAGCTCCGTTTTCCACGTGCCCCCGACACGCTTTATATACACTCGGCTGCTTGTGATGATGCCTGCCATCTGTGAGTGGTTATTGCAATTCCTCTTTTTCAGCAACACTTTCCTTCCTGTAGCTAGTCTGCATTTTATGGCTGTCAAATTTGTTGTACTGCTCTCGACCGGTTTCCCGTGTTTTCAAAAGCATCTACAGAAGGCGCACATCTAGTTCATTGCGTAGAACCAAAAGCAAATCTTAAGGTCATATTTGATGATACGAAGATCTGCTGTTTGCTTTATATAATAAAGTAAATGCGCGCCTTTCTTAGATTGGTTTGAAAGCTACTGCAAACGGTAAAGCGCAATATAAAAAAATTAAAACAATAAATAGTGGCTGGCTACCAAAAATTCTTTCTCAGTATTGTACAACACCGTCACTGCACGTTATAGGATAGACGTCAATACCAATAAAACAAGATTAATAGAGTATAGTCCAACTAGATCAGGCGATGCTGACGGAATCAGATAGGAAATGATACATTAGAAGTGGTAGATAAGTCTTAATATTTCAGCAACAACATAACTGATAACGCGCGAAGTAGAGAAAATATAAATTGCAAGTCGACAATGACAAGAAAGCTTTTCTAAACCTGACAAATTCTTAACAACTAACATAAGGTTTTCGTGTTAGGAACTTTTGGTGGAAATATTTGCTTGGTGTGTAATCTTATTTGTATGTGAGATGTGTATGATAAAAAATAAAGGCAGGATGAGAAAAAAGTTATTTTTCTGCCTAACAGCGTAACCCATGTACTGCTTCTAGTATCTCATTTCCTAATGTAATTCCCTAAGCGTCGCCTGATTGAATTCGAAGTACATTCCTTTCCCTCCTTGTTTTACTTTACTTTTGCTGGTGTTCATCTTATAACCCGTTTTCAAGGTACTATTCATTTAGTTCAGCTGTTCCTCCAAGTTCTTTCCTTTCTCTGACAGAGTTGCAAGTACAGCAAACATGAAAGTTTTTATTTCTTCTCCATTAGGTATCGTTCCCTTTCCAGATTTCTTCTTTACTGCTTGCTCAATGTAACGATTGAATAATATTCGTTATGGGCTCAGGGGCGCCGACTTATAAAAAATATTGAGGGACCCTCGGAAATTTTCCAAGTTTTGGATGAAAAATAGTGGGTTTTAAAGCTTTTAGGGCATTTTAGAGTCATATGATCAACATTAGAACCCCGAAAACTGGACTCTCCATAACTCCACACTCCGCGAAACTCGACAAGCCTGACAGATTTTTTGGCTTTGGAAAAAGAAACAAAACATAAACACGCTAGGTATTTTCGTAAAAAGCTAATTTCATTTATAGTAATAATCATGGTTATAGACTATTAGAGAGCAGTGGATATATAGATCTGAAAAGACTGAAATTATATTTTAATAAATCCAAAACTATCATTAAAAGAATAAAACAAAATATTCCTGTCACACAGTAATAGCACTTTGATTAATAAGTGAAATAGCTAATTTAAACGTACTTTGAATAATGCTCAGGGTTCATTAAAAGAACAGTATCTCAAAGGTAATGCTTTAATACAGTTAATAAAGTTAATTCAGTATGCCTAATACTTTCAGTCAAAAAGTACGTAAATGGTGGGTTTTAATTGGGTTTTAAACCCTAAAAATATTTAAGTATTCGAAAATAACTAATACAGTACTATAATATGCAGTAATACAGTGCTGAACTAGTACTAATATTTCTAAACTGAAAATTTAGCATTATGTATGTATTTAATTTTCTATTTTATAAAGATTTTTAATATTGCTCTAAATGCCATTATTAGGGCTAGAGTGCCTTTAGAAAGGTACAAATGTCGACCGTCTGACTGGATTACTGAACATGAAGTCGTTGATGACTGGTCGGATATCCAATTCATCCAAAACATCTTGCTGGGCATGAAGAACAGCCAAGTTGTTCAATCGCTTCTGTCCCATTGTTGATCGGAGATATGGCTTCAGACGTCTAAGGGCGCTAAATGACCGTTCTACTGTTGTTGTCATGATTGGAACTACATGGAGAAGATTAATGCACTTCACTACTTCACATAACATATCTCTAACTGCAGGCTCTTGTGTAATGTACTTTCTTAAATTACGCATACTTTTTAAGACCTGTTGTTTTTACTTGGCGATATCAGCTAACATATTCAAATGTAAGCGCAGTCTCTCAATTTTTAGGTCATTTTTGAAAAACTCAGTTCATTTTTCCAAATTTTTTCACCTCTGTTTAGTAAAAGCAAGCACTCTTGTTCAACTGCAATGACCTGTGGGAGCCCAGTTGAAGCAAACCGCTCAGTAATGCAAGATTGCACCGTTTCACGAACTTCAATGTAAATAGCTTTGTGCTATTCCTTTGGGGGTTTTGAAAGTGTGTGGTGAGCTGGCTTCGTTGTTTTCTTACTTCTTTGGTATACTTCGATTCCGAGGAAGCGAAGGATCATCAGCTTGTGAAGGTTTTTCTTTTAAACACAATTCCCAAAAGTGTTCAAAACTATCACGCCTTCCATTCAATATACAAATCAAGCCCTCATATATTTTTTTCAGATCAGCTACACTTAGATGAGGGCATTGAATTTTTTCACTAACATCCTCTACTAGGTCCATTGCTTGGCAATAAGGACCTAAAAAGAAATAAATCTTGAATTGTAACATAGCTTGCACAGTTGAAACCTGACCCTGTTTTGTCCTCTGCAGAAAATGTTTCAAAAAAACTCGAGAAGTTCTTCAAAGTTTTTAGATATTGTCAAGATATTAGAAGCTCGCATAGTCCATCGAGTCGGGTAAAGGGGTCGTAGACCAGCTTAGTCGTTGGCCTTCTCACAGCGTATGCTTCTGAAAAGTCCCATCCTTTTGTTGGATTCCCTTACGGTGTTTATCAAGTGCTTGGCTAAAGCCATAATATCCCACATAGACGTAAGATGGCGGAGACTGTCTAAAACTGCCAAGTCTAAACTGTGAGCAGCGCAGTGGACATAGCGTGCTTTTGGTTGTATATCTAAAACTAACTTTCTTATACCTTTGAACTTACCTCTCATATTCGAGGCACCATCATAGCACTGTCCTCTTAAGTTATCCATTGGCAAATCAAGACGAGTAAAAGCGTCTTTTAAAATTCTGTCTCCTAGAGCTATTCACGTATATAAGGAATAGGAGTGGGTCCAAAATTGAATCCTGTGGGACTCCCTTTGTGATTCCTCGTGTTCTGAGAGTGTTTGAATTACTCAGCATAACTTTTTGCATTCTGTTTTTTAAGTATGACTCAAACGAGGTATGTGTGAAGCCATCAGTTCCACAAAGCTTTAGTTTTCTAAAAGAGTGAAATGATATACACAATCAAAAGCCTTAGAAAGATCACAAAAAATACCAGCTGGCGATATTTTATAATTTAAGGCTTGTACTGTTTGATGCAGCATTATCAGTCGAACAACCCGTCTGGAATCCAAACCGTGATATACTGGGGAAATTATTTCCACTTAAATGTGAGACTACCCTTGAGTTCATTACTTGAAAGTCTTTTTGCCGTTGGTGATCTATTATTTCTCTAGTAGCTTCAAAATCGGCAGTACTCATCTCATTGGTGGCATACTGGACAAGATATGGTCTCCTTGTAAAAAGGAGGTAGTAGTTTACCAATTCAAGACTGTCTATACAATTTTGAAAAGACTCTCTATATTCAACTGTGTACAGTAGGTAGTCATACCAGCAACTGATGTAGGATTATTCTGAATCACTGTAGGATACATTCACTTTACTGCATTATAGTTTTTTCGTAGCTGATTGTCTTGAATTTGACTTTGTTGTCTTATTATAGGGTCATGATAATGCACAGCAGTCTGGTTTGTACGAAGAACATCCAGTGATACTAGGACTCTGTCATCTTGGTGAATCACTAACTACGAAATCAAATAAATATCTGTACTTTAGAATATTTGTGTATACGTAGAATGTATCTGTATATACAGAATATATGTTGTAGAGTTGCAACACTACAAACATCAAAATAACGAAGAGTATCATTCATTCGCTTCCTTGAGTTATCAATTCCATCTACAGTGTCTGCCTTCTACCACATCACAACCATTCCTTGCGTCCATTACTCCATGACTTCCTGTCAAGGGTACAAAGATGAAGTACAAAGATAACATTTAAAGAAAAGATGTTTACATTGTTAACAAAGATATAAGGTGATTAATATCTAGCAAAATTTGTTAGATTCAAATTTACAGATTTTTATGTTACAACTTTAAAATATATTCTTAACACATATGATATAAATACTTATGCATGAAATAATGAATTTTACTGCATATAGGTTATCTGAACTTTTTGATTTATAAAATGAAATTACCGATATCCGTCGATATCGAAGAATTCAGAGCATGCCTCAGGCTTGATTATATTACAAGGTTCACATTTGGGTGGTTTGTCGGACCACCACAGACATTGTGATCAGTATTACTTCGGAAGACTGTTTGTTCTTACCACCGATATTGTACGTTTAGTTTTTCCAGTTAGTATGGGAGGGGGGGGGGGGTTAATTCTCACCGCTTACCAAGAGCGTATCCTCCTAGTATTTCCGTGCTGTCAGTTTAAGATATTTTTGAATGACTCTAAGACCAAAGTTTCTGAGTCTGGCGATCAGCAGAAACACCTGATTATTTACGTAAAGCATGTACGCCACACAGTTATTCTTGCACACATCACTTTACAATCTCATTCATTTTATACCTGCCAAAACCTGTTACTTCTGTTTATCGCTATAAACACTCCCCCTGGACAGTCTAATCTGTGACATAAGTATTCCACATGTGTCGAAATCACCTACTCTCCACTTCGGTTTTCAGCCGACCCCAGTTCCTTGTATGAAGAGGGGGTGACTGCTGCAGAGACGTGACCTCTGATATTTTCCAGCGATTACTCCAGCAGTTAACAACTAACGCAGTGTTTGGTCACATTAATGTGGTGACCTGTAAAAAGCCTGAGTAACAAGCTTTTGCAGCGCAACCGCTGGGAGACGTGCAGGAAAAGAATATTTTCAACATTTCTCGGTCTTGTCAGCAACTGTATAAATATTAATTTTAATTTTAAAAACCAACAGCCTCAGTTGCAAAGTTTACGTAGATTTACCTAGGTTTCAGTCGGGATAACCCCGGGCCTAGGCGGGCCTCACAACGCTACGGTAAGTAGCACTCGTGGCTGCCGCATCACGGTCGCGAAGTGGGGCCGAGGCAGTTTCAGATAAGTTTTTACAGTCTGACGATAATTTATGGATTTGTAGTTTTAGCTTGACGATGTACACTATGGACAAACGGTAGTTACTTTTATTCTGGAGAAGGTTGGGTTATCCCGACTGAAAGCTAGGTAAATCTAGGTAAACTTTGCAACTGAGCCTGTTGGTTTTTAAAATTAAAATGAATGCAGGAAAAGTCACTGAGGTTCTGGAAAGTACGGACAGGGATGTGGAGAGCCGTACCCACTCCAGTGCCCTGGCCATCTGGGCTAGTTTCCTCGATAGAGGATCCAAGGCGTGAGCAGCCCGATCGAGGTGGTCCCGCAGATTCTCGATTGGATTTAACCCCTAACCGCATAATGTGCCAGATATGGCACATACCACTTTCCTCTTTGTCAATCTCATATCTGGGAATATATTTCCAAACTGCATGTTGGGAAGATATGGCACACAGTCAAGAGCAGCTGTGCAAGTAGTGTATGCCATCTGTTGGGAGACTAAGGAATTGCGTGTTATGAATCTTTGCTTTGTGTTGCTAGCTGTTTACATCCAAGTTTCGTCACACAAACAGTTGCAATCAGGTACAGCAAACGATTGATTTCAGTGTTTATATTATTTGCAGAGGAAAAAGGACATCTGTGGACAGTTATAAAGAGGTAAGTTTATATATTTGTTCATTAGAATACATATAATACTGAAAAATAGGTCTGTGACGGATATGGCTCAACATGCAGTCCGGTACAATCGAGTACGTGGTTGCATTTTACCTAAGGAGGCAGCAATGAAGATGAATGGTCGAGGCAGCATGGAGGAAAAGATAGCAACAGTAGACGGTGTGCAACTGTCAGTAGTCTCCTGGTTTGATAATAAGTAGTCAACACTTTGCCAACTTACGTTGGATGCAAACCAGAAGGCGAGATCAAGAGGCTTTTCAGGGAGAAAAAAGAATATAAAATGGTACCTTGTCCACACTCTGTGATGATCTACAATGACTACATGGGGGGGGGGGGGGTGTCGATCTATTAGATTCTATGCTAGGATATTATAGAATTCAAATCAGATCAAAGAAATGGTACTTGAAGATATTCTTTCATCTAGTTGACTTGGCTTGTGTGAACAGCTGGCTGTTATGGAGAAGAAGAAATACGGATTACATGCCCCTTGCTGATTTCAAGGTCGCAGTTGCAGAGGCCCTCTGTAAAATTGGGAAATCCTTATCCAAGAAATGTGGTAGGCCAAGCAATGAAATACAAAAACAGCTTGACTGGCTCAAAAATGGCTCTGAGCACTATGGGACTCAACTGCTGAGGTCATTAGTCCCCTAGAACTTAGAACTAGTTAAACCTAACTAACCTAAGGACATCACAAACATCCATGCCCGAGGCAGGATTCGAACCTGCGACCGTAGCGGTCTTGCGGTTCCAGACTGCAGCGCCTTTAACCGCACGGCCACTTCGGCCGGCCAGCTTGACTGCATGAAGAAGAGAGGCCCTACAGCAGATCTTCCACAGCGTCAGGTGCGACTGGATGGGATACATCATATGCCTATCTGGCTTGAAAACCGTGGTCGTTGCAAGTATCCAGAATGCAAGTAAAAATCCTATATAGCGTGTATGAAGTGCAGTACAACATTGTGCTTGAATAAGGAGAGAAATTGCTTCATCAAGTTTCATAATGAATAGAGAAAACTGGAAACAGAATGAGTGTTATTTTCTCAAATTATGTGTATTGTAATGAATAGAAAGTGTAATTGTTTTACATAAATACAGTTCTGCTAGTTCATGTACGTATCTTATTGTGTATTTTCCACATTGTGCATCATCAATCCCAAAACTGGTATCACATGGTATTAGTCGTTACTGCATGCTGTCCCATATATATCACAAACCCTTAATTCTAAAATAACCGCCCCTACATAAGATTTAGAATTTTTTAAGCATTTTTTATGAAATCAGAACACCGAACATAACATGTAACATTTTTTTTCAGAAAAATAAAAACAATCATGCAGTAAGGGGTTAAGTCTGGAGAGTTTGGTGGCCAACGGAGCACAGTAAACTCATGCTGGTGCTGTCTGAACTGCGAGCTGCGTGACACGTTGCACTGTCTTGCTGGCAGGTGCCATTTTTCTGAGGAAAAACAAGCTGCAGGTAGGGGTTGGTCATGGCCCATAAGGATAGATACATACTTGTATTGATCAGTTGTGCCTTCCAGAAGGACGATATCAGCCGAGTGCCCTCCGACTTGGACCTTGTCGACAAGTGTTGCAGGATGTTTGCTTGCTGACGTTTCACGCCATACATACAATTGGCCGTCTGACCGATGGAGCATAAAACGTGATCCATCTGAAAAGGCCGCCTGTTGACCCATTGTAGGCGTTCATTTGCGGTACTGGCGTGGAAATTCTAGTTTTCGCCGTCTATGAACAAAGTCAACTTGGCTGCATGAAGCAGACGCCAGCTGTGGAGGCTCGTACGCAGCTACGTTCGTTTAACGGTCGTTGAGGAGGTACTCTTGGTATAATACGTTCATCGTAAGAATAAACCTGATGTAAACATTGCACTATGTATTCTTCCGCGTTTGCTGGAACCTCATTGGATTTCAGTTTCACGTGAGACTGCGGCCAAGTTGTCTCGAGTACTGTCAACTACGATAATAAGATTACGTTTTGTGCTGTGCGGTGCGCGCACGTCGACTTGGCGACAATACGGGACAACAGCTTTACCGGTGGATTTAACTTGGGACAGCACTGGACGGTCATCTGGTACAGCTAGCCTGCAGTGACGTGGCCAGCTGCAGTTCACACGTGAAAACAGATGAGCAGAGGAGCTCAAAATGGTTCAAATGGCTCTAAGCAATATGAGACATAACATCTGAGGTCATCAGTCCCCTAGAACTTAGAACTACTTAACCCTAACTAACCTAAGGACATCACACACATCCATGCCCGAGGCAGGATTCGAACCTGCGACCGCAGCGGTCGTGCGGTTCCAGACTGAAACCCCTAGAACCGCTCGGCCACAGCGGCCGGCAGCAGAGGAGCAATACAGCTTCGAATGTCATTTATTTTTTAAGCAGAATGAAATAACACACCATAGACGACTAGACGAAAACCACAACACGTTACCGTTTTTAGCTAACGCGCTATTGGAATTAAAAACAAGAATGATGAAAACTCATGACTTAAGCACAGGGTAATTTTTCTGCATCAGCTATGTGCAACGTAAGAGAGCACTGAAGGATTTCGCCGAATGGTTAAATATTGAGGTCACTGAAGTTATTACAGTCAGTCGTCTGGCAATCCTTAGTTCCTTCCTTATCCGAATCCGAGAAATACATTTCAGTCCTGGAAGTGTCAACTGCTGCGTTGATAACAAGCCTGTCAACGACAGAATCCACGAAGCCAACCAGGCGCAGCATTTTCTCTTCTTCTTTTATGATGAGCCGTTCTATATCCTGGCAGCGTTCGGCAGTGACGTGTGAAAAAGTTGCGTGCGTTAGTTCCAGTACGTCTTACAGCTTAACAGTCTTCTTACTTCTCGGGCCAAATCCCGCAGCTTGGCTCCATATCAGTTCTGTTGGGTTCATATTGTAATGGTATAGCAAATGCAAAAATGTAACATTTGTATGATGAGTTCGACGCCGTGAAAACGATTGTTTTTCATGTTTCTACGATAGTTATCTACCTCTGTGGTACAAAACAATGGACATAGTCCAAAGAAAGAGGATTTGGTTTTTCATTTTTGCCTTAAAAAATTAAATTCTTATGTTTTCTTAATTTAAACAACATTTATGAACAGTCTTTCACAAGAAGGCCGATGATTAAGAATTTGTGTTTGAAATGGAAACAGGAATTTCGCGTCCAGTATGTAATGAGAAACAAGATGACGTGCGTTATTCATAAGAAAATGATGAGTTTTATAATTACGAGGTGTAGGTATTTCAAATTGAACCTGAAAAGAATGATACTGGGGAGATTTGAACCAACGCACGAATAACCACTTTTAATTCACATTTCATCACGCTACCGACTACGCTATACGTTCGATAAATTTTCTGTTATTAACTGCAGTGGCAAAACTTCAAAGCCGATTATCTCCGTAAATGCATGAAAAACATAAAAAATAGCCTGTTTCTCGGCACTTTTTAACCGTATTCCACATGCGTGTTTCACTAGGGAACAGAAAGCAGCCTCAGCCATTTTCATACTGCATAACGCAATCAGAGCACAACGCTGCAGAGGCTGTGACTGTACACGATTTTTGAAATAAAAACTACGTAGCTAAAGCGTGATTAATAAAAACGTTGATGGGTGTTAAAACATTAGAATATCTTTAAGTTTCATTTAATGTAACTTAGTAATAAGATATCTAGTACATAAGTAGGACCTACGTCAAAGAGCGTAACAACACCGGTGTACGTGTGCTACGAGTTCTGACCAATCATCACGTTTGTGTTCGTTTACTTCAGGTTTATTCTTACGATGAACGGATTATAGCCGTTTGGTTCATCTGGGAGGTCACTTAGTCAAAAATTGCATATCTAATCACCAGTACACATATCTGAAGCTGTCGTTATCCAAGTCATATATTGGCCCGTGTTGCACTGCAGTTGCCCCAGCTCTGAGTTTGGACAGCACCATTTTGCCATGCATGGTATACTTTAACCAAAGCAGCACGTGAACTGTTTACAAACTTGGCCATTTCAGAAATGCTTCCACATTTGAACAGAAAGTTAATGATCTTGATCTTTTGGTCGTCAGATAAATCTCTTTGTTCTCACATTACGTCAATGACTGCACTCTATTAGGCATTTCTTCGACACGATTTATATACCCCCCACTGTTAGTGCTGCCATCTGCCGTCTGTGAGTGGTTTTTTTAACGTTGGCATCGAACATTAATGAGACTGGACAGTGTATATAATTTTACTCTCCGTATTTGCTACAGAGTCCGTTGTTGCTTTGTTTGATCGTGGTTTCTCTACCGCTTGCTTGCTTGCTTAACCAAAATATGGAAATGCTGTGTGGCTAGGGTCTCCAGTCGGGTAGACCGCTCGCCTGGTGTAATTCTTTCGAGTTGACGCAACTTCGGCGACTTGCGTGTCAATGGGGATGAAATGATGACAATAAGGACAACACAACAGCCAGTTCCTGAGCGAAGAAAATCTCCGACCCAGCCGGGAATCGAACTCGGGCCGTTAGGTATGATATTCCGTCGCGCTGACTACTCAGCTACCAGGGGCGGACAATCTAAACATAGTAAGTGTTTACTGCACACATCTTTCCTGGAGACAATGGTGCCTAAGGCATGCAGCAAAATGATGCACCTCTGACGTAAAGAATAAGTTGTGACGATTGCAATCTGGCACTGAACGTCAGATCTATTGAAGTTTTGCGATAAGCATAACGGTTAAGGCGAATTCTCATGACGAAGCGGAAATCAGATTTTGACTTGTGATGAAATTGCACGGAATTAGCCGCACCTACTGCCAGTATGACATGACGACTGCACCTACTTGTCATCAATGATTTCGCCGAAATTTGGCTTAGTCAGTAATGAAAGTGACAGAATTGGGAGCTCCAGGGGGCAATGCATTTATTAAACATAGCATTCTGGCGCGGGCCGGGCGAGGTGCGAGCTGACTATATGGATGAAGTTTCCAGCCACCGGTGGACGCAGTGGAAACATTCGGAACAAGGGTCGTGGTGATCGAGTCCCCATGAGGAAACTGTTTTTTACTTTTGCAATGAATTCTTGAACCTGTGAGAAACTCTTATATTACAATATTTATGTGTAATATCTATGACTGAAGAACAGATATGAATTGTAACTCACAGATGTTACGCATAAGGCGTAATAAGTAACTTCTTTACTACATTCATTTCTTTGAGACACAAATGATGTATTAGCCGGCCGGAGTGGCCGAGCGGTTAAAGGCGCTACAGTCTGGAACCGCACGACTGCTACGGTCGCAGGTTCGAATCCTGCCTCGGGCATGGATGTGTGTGATGTCCTTAGGCTAGTTAGGTTTAAGTAGTTCTAAGTTCTAGGGGACTTATGACCACAGCAGTTGAGTCCCATAGTGCTCAGAGCCATTTGAACCATTTTGAACAAATGATGTATTAGGAAGCTGAGACTTCCTCTTCTGATTACTCACTTTTTTCTATCACTCGGTGCATTAGGAGGAACGTGTTCTCGTTCCTGTATAATATCTGCTTTATCGAATAATAATACCAGAGGCCGGCCGGGGTAGCCGAGCGGTTATAGGCGCTACAGTCTGGAACAGCGCGACCGCTACGGTCGCAGGTTCGAATCCTGTCTCGGGCATGGGTGTGTGTGAAGTCCTTAGGTTAGTTAGGTTTAAGTAGTTCTAAGTTCTAGAGGACTGATGACCTCAGAAGTTAAGTCCCCTAGTGCTCAGAGCCATTTGATCCAATAATACCAGAGGTTGAAAATACCGCTTCAGTTGTAAGGTTGTTTTATTATCGCACGACCGCTTTCGGGCTCTCATACGCCCATCTTCAGGTGTCGTAACTTGGTGCTGTGACCCCCGAGCGCCTGCGGTGGACGTTTACAAGGCGCGGTGTGCTGCCTACGAGTGCAGAGCATGGTAGCGCACCGCGCCTTCTAAACGTCCACCGCAGGCGCTCGGGGGTCACAGCACCAAGTTACGACACCTGAAGATGGGCGTATGGGAGCCCGAAAGCGGTCGTGTGCTAATAAAAGCACCTTACAACTGAAGAGGTTTTTCAACCTCTGGTATAATGATAATGCACAGTTGCGGGTGTTCTTGTGTGTGTGTGTGTGTGTGTGTGTGTGTGTGTGTGTTTGAGGTTTACGGGCGCTAAACAGCGTGGTCATCAGCGCCCAAACGCATAAAAACAGGAACACATGCAGTGAAGGGACTAAGACGAACAGCGAACAAGGAGAACGGCTAAAAGACACAGACCTGACGCAGTTCCAAATCCTCACATACAGAGGCAAAACAAGAGGAGAAGGAACACACTAAAAAGGAAGGGAAACAAGGAAAAGAGAACAGAAACCGAAGGGAAACAAGGAGGTAATCGTGACTGGCTGACCTCTTACCTAAAACCTGGGTGAGCCAGTCACCGAGCAGCACATTAAAACCCTAAAATCCGAGGCAACAAATTGGACAGGACACAAAACCGTAAGACCTTAACTACAGTCGTTGCGTCATCTTGTGAAATAGAGGGCAAATCCGGTGGCAAAGAAACCACCGCCCTCTGGTCAGAGAATAAAAGACAGTCAAGTAAAATATGGCGGACAGTAATCTGGACGCCACAAGCACTGCAGATTGGGGGGTCCTCCCGTCGGAGTAAAAAACCGTGCGTTAAGGGACTGTGCCCGATGCGGAGGCGAGTGAGGAGAACCTCATCCCGCCTGCATGACTGGTAGGACGTGCGCGGGTGTTCTTCCAACAGGACTGTTTGTTCGAATAATAATAACTTTATTCATAAATAGTGCTGTCTGCAGGTATTGTAGAAACCTTTTGTTACTACAGATTAATTTTATTTGGTGATCTTATTCTTTTCAGATAGATGTGTGAATAAATCTTACTCATATTGTTTAAATGGAGAACGACTGATTGCTTACTGCGTCGTATCGTTTAGGTACTTATTATCCACATATCAAATCTGCAAATCTGTTACTACGAAGTCCACATTAGTATTCATTACCACTTTTTACATATAAGTCAGTTTTTTTACGGTCATCGAGCCTTCAAACAGCGATGATGCTCAAGAGCCACCAGGGCCTGATACATCAATAGGCGACGGCAGAAGAATTTAAATGACTCTAGCTCAGTATGATAGAAAGTTCATAACAACATCGTACCGCCTCATTTGCAGCGTCTCTTTCCCGAAGCTTACCTTTATTCATGCACTGCATATTTTTATGAAAATCTAAATATTTCTCTTGCTTTTATCTGGCGAAAGGAAAGATACGTTACACATTGCAAATAAATTTTCAAGAAAGGGTTGTATTTACAGTGTTCATGAGGACTCTGTCAATAACGTTCCAAGAAGGCACTGTAATTAATGCATAAAAGGCTTCGTGTTCCGTTAGTTTCATTTTCACCTTCGAGCAGCCCTCGGCGAACAGTCGGTTCCCGGTGCAGGTGCCATTGACCACAAAGCGTTAATTCGAATAAGTTTATTCGCTTGCTAGGTCTCGATCGAGTAACGTGAATATTATTTTTTCAAAGACAGTTTAAAACAAAATTAGTTCTAAAAATGCGGCGTTTATAACGTGTGCGATATTGCTTCAAAATTACCGCTTCCCCTATTTTTATGATTAATATCTCCTCAGCACGTGTAAATCATCAACTGCGAAATAATGAAAATATCTTATTTTATACAAGAAATTCTCGTGTACACCTTATAACCCCTTCGTGGAAATTTATTTGCAGACCCATATTTTCGTTAGCCTTTCCTTTTCAAGCCTTTTATGAAAATATTAATAAATGCAATATATTGAGCTTTATTTCGGTTTATTTGAGGTGAAAGTAACTTAAAAATTGAAAATTAAAAGAGTTTCCTCATGTGGAATCGATCCCCACAACCCTCGGGTTACCGTTCTGTAATGTTTCCGTTGCGCCAACCGGTGGCTGGAAACTTCATTAACACAAATAGCTCATGTCTCGCCCGACTCACGCAAAAAATGCTATTTTTTCTAAACGCTTTGTCATCTGGAGCTCCCACTTCTGTCCCTTTCATTTATTGACAAGCTTGGTTCTGATGTAAAGAAACGTTTTCGGCCACTCCGTAAAATTTCCTCGAAATCGTGTTGTGGTAGTAGGAGGAGAGGGAAACAGTATTGATAGGGATCAGGGCTACAATATTGAGTGTGACCTGCAAAATATCATCTACAACGAAACATACAAATGTTGACTTGGTTCCTGATTTCATGCGGTACGATCTGCCCCAATTGAGTGTCTGGAGGGACAATATGGAGCAAGATCAGCTGCTTCGGCCAGCTGCTTTGTCAGGCATAGTTTTGGTTCCTGTTTGTTGTGGGAATTCACAAGACATGACCTGCCTCTCAGTAGGAAAGGGAAGGGTAAATTGGCTGGGTAGACAGGAAAATCTTTAAGTGGGGGCTCTGAAACTCGTGGGCGTACCTCTTTTTCAGGCTAAGATCGATGTCTAATGATTCAGCATTGAATGAAATTAAGTTTAATGAGAAGCTCAGACAGGCAGGTGCTAGAGATGCTTAAGTATTACAAGAGCCTCTTAAAAGACAGTGAAATGTTAGTACATCACAACAACTCATAAAAGCACAGTGAAAAACAATGTTAGTATATTGCATCAGAATATCAGGGGATTGAAAAGCAAAGTAGATGAGCTTCTTGTTTGTTTAGATGATTTAGAAACTGAGGGTGGAATAGATGTATAATGCCTCTCTGAAAATCATATAGTCACAGATATGGAAAAGGTAAATGTAGGTGGGTATAAGCTTTCAACATATGTAAGTAGACACACTGTTATAGTATTAAAAATTTAGACACTAAAAAAAATTGTATACAGAAGCATATGAGTGTGAGCTTAAGCTAAATAAAGGTACTGTTATAATTGTAGCTGTGTATAGATGCCAACTGGGAAATTTTCAGCTATTTTTGAAAAACTTGGATTCTTTGTTGTGCTATCTGTCAGACAGAGGGGATTTCAATGTAAACATTCTGAAAGAGTCCGATAGAAAGCTTGACCTTGCAGTATTACATGGTTCTTTTAATTTTACATCAGTTATTTATTTTCCAACTCGGGTGGTACAGGATAGTTGCACACCAATAGATAATGTTTTTATAGACCAAGATAAATTTATTCAAATAAAATCTTTTCCTTTTAAGAATTGCCTGTCTGATCATGATGCAAAGGTAGTTACAGTATATGACATAGTTCCATACAGTAATGCAAAACAGTCCTCCAAAATAGTGCATTCAGTTAACTATTTAACAATTGAAAAGTTTAGGGAAGGCTTGCAGCAGTTAGACTGGGATGAAGTGTACAGGCAACCTGATGCTAATTTAAAATTTAATCTATTTCATGATACCTTTGTGGGTATATTTAAACACAGTTTCCCTCAGAAAACAGTGGGATTTAATTGTAAGAAACCATCGAAAATGCCATGGCCTACTAAAGCGATAAAAATATCTTATAAACAGAAAAGGGAAATGAATCTTATAGCTAGCAGGAGTAATGATCCAGAAACAGTGAAAAATTGCAAAAAATGCTCCACTGTATTAAGAAAAGTTATTAAAAAGTCCAGAAGTATGTGCATTATGTCTGAGATTAGGTTATCTGATAATAAAATTAAAACAATTTGGAATATTGATAAAAGGGAAACATGACCACTGAGAGCACAGGAAGACTGTATTGCTATCAAGCTCAATGAAGTGTTTGTTAATAAAGAGTCAGAAGTAGAAAACATTTTTAATAATTATTTTTTATGTCTTATAGAGAAAATGGGACCAGCTATTCATTAGAAAATGCAAGGCAATATATAGAAGAGGCAACACCCACGCTATTCGATAAAATCGAAATTCAACACACCTCTCCTATTGAAATTAGGAAAAGAACATATTCAACCAAAAGTAAAATTTTACATGAAATTGATGGCATTTCCAACAGAGTACTAAAAGCTTGTTTGCAAAAGATAAGTGGGATTCTCAACCACATATGCAGTAGCTCACTCAAATAGGGCATTTTTCCAGATTGTTAAACCATTGTATAAAAAAGGGGATAGGTCTGATGCTAACAATTACCGCTCAATATCACTTCTAACATTTTTAACCGAAATTTTTGAAAAAAATAATGTATTCGAGAGTAGCTTCACATATTTGTAAACATGAAGTACTAACAAAATGTCAGTTTGATTTTCAGAACGGCTTTTCAACAGAGAATGCTACATATGCTTCCACTGATGAAATGTTAAATGCTCTGAATAACCGATCGTTATCGGATATTTTGTGATCTCTCAAAGGTTTTTGACTGTGTGTATCATGAAATTCTTGTAGATAAGCTTAAGTATTGCAGTATGAGTGGGACAGTGCTCAAATGGCTTAATTCATATGTAACTGGAAGAATGCAGAAGGTTGAAATTAACAGTACAAAATGGCTCTGAGCACTATGGGACTTAACTGCTGAGGTCATCAGTCCCTTAGAACTTAGAACTACTTAAACCTAACTAAACTAAGGACATCACACACACCCATGCCCGAGGAAGGATTCGAACCTACGACCGTAGCGGTCGCGCGGTTCCAGTCTGTAGCGCCTAGAACCGCTCGGCCACACCGGCCGGTAAATTAACAATACAGGTAGTCTGCAAAAATCAGCAGAATCTGTCTTGGGAGGTATTGAGGATGGCGTCCTACAGGGTATTAGTCTTGGGTCCACTACTGTTCTTAACATATATTAAAGACATGCCACTCTGTATTCATGGAGACGCAAAGCTAGTTCTTTTTGCTGATGATACAAGTATAGTAATCACACCTAACAAACAAGAATCAGATGAGGAAATTGTAAATAATGTCTTTCAATAATTTATTAAGTGGTTCTCTGCAAATAGACCCTCACTAAATTTTGAGAAAACACAGTATACGAGGGCAATTCAATAAGTAATGCAACACATTTTTTTTCTGAAACAGGGGTTGTTTTATTCAGCATTTAAATACACCAGGTTATTCCCCAATCTTTTAGCTACACAACACTATTTTTCAACGTAATCTCCATTCAATGCTACGGCCTTACGCCACCTTGAAATGAGGGCCTGTATGCCTGCACGGTACCATTCCACTGGTCGATGTCGGAGCCAACGTCGTACTGCATCAATAACTTCTTCATCATCCACGTAGTGCCTCCCACGGATTGCGTCCTTCATTGGGCCAAACATATGGAAATCCGACGGTGCGAGATCGGGGCTGTAGGGTGCATGAGGAAGAACAGTCCACTGAAGTTTTGTGAGCTCCTCTCGGGTGTGAAGACTTGTGTGAGGTCTTGCGTTGTCATGAAGAAGGAGAAGTTCGTTCAGATTTTTGTGCCTACGAACACGCTGAAGTCGTTTCTTCAATTTCTGAAGAGTAGCGCAATACACATCAGAGTTGATCGTTTGACCATGGGGAAGGACATCGAACAGAATAACCCCTTCAGCGCCCCAGAAGACTGTAACCATGACTTTACTGGCTGAGGGTATGGCTTTAAACTTTTTCTTGGTAGGGGAGTGGGTGTGGCGCCACTCCATTGATTGCCGTTTTGTTTCAGGTTCGAAGTGATGAACCCATGTTTCATCGCCTGTAACAATCTTTGACAAGAAATTGTCACCCTCAGCCACATGACGAGCAAGCAATTCCGCACAGATGGTTCTCCTTTGCTCTTTATGGTGTTCAGTTAGACAACGAGGGACCCAGCGGGAACAAACCTTTGAATATCCCAACTGGTGAACAATTGTGACAGCACTACCAACAGAGATGTCAAGTTGAGCACTGAGTTGTTTGATGGTGATCCGTCGATCATCTCGAACGAGTGTGTTCGCACGCTCCGCCATTGCAGGAGTCACAGCTGTGCACGGCCGGCCCGCACGCAGGAGATCAGACAATCTTGCTTGACCTTGTGGCGATGATGACACACGCTTTGCCCAACGACTCACCGTGCTTTTATCCACTGCCAGATCACCGTAGACATTCTGCAAGCGCCTATGAATATATGAGATGCCCTGGTTTTCCGCCAAAAGAAACTTGATCACTGCCCGTTGTTTGCAACGCACATCCGTTACAGACGCCATTTTAACAGCTCCGTACAGCGCTGCCACCTGTCGGAAGTCAATGAAACTATACGAAACGAAGCGGGAATGTTTGAAAATATTCCACAAGAAATTTCCGGTTTTTTCAACCAAAATTGGCCGAGAAAAAAAAGTGTTGCATTATTTATTGAACTGCCCTCGTATATAATTATGTGCAGGAAAAGGCATAACACCATTGATAAATATAGACTTTGAACAGAAGTCTGTTGCTAAGGCAGAATATTCAAAATTTCTGGGTGTGTACACTGATGAGAAATTGAATTGGATGAAACACATTGATGACCTGCTGAAACAGTTAGGTTGAGCTACTTATACTATTAGGGTTATTGCAAATTTGGGTGCTAACAAATCAGTAAATTAGCCTACTACTCCTATCTTCATTCGCTGCTTTCATATAACTTCGTATTTTGGGGTAATTCATCACTAAGAGAAAAAAGTATTCATTGCATAAAAGCATGTAATCAGAATAACAGGTGGAGCCTACCCAAGATCACCTTGCAGACATTTATTTAAGGAACTTGGGACATTTACAGTACCTTCGCATTACAAGTATTCACTTATGAAATTTGTTATTAATAACCCATCCCAATTCAAAAATAAGTGTGAAGTGCATAGCTACAACACCAGAAGAATTCTGTGTTAAATCTGACTTTGGCACAGAAATTTGAAGTAAGCTGCCACAAAAATCTTTGGTCCTTTGCCAAATAGCATTAAAAGTCTGAAAGATAGCCAACGAACATTTAAAAACAAATTAAAGGAATTTCCGAATGACAACTCCTTCCACTCAATAGATGTATTTTTAGATACGGAACATATATATCGGCTTTCTTCGTCCAGTTCAAGTATCTGTATGCGGTTTCTCTTTTAGAAATTATCTCCACTCTTACTAACAGGTATGGGTAGTCAGAATACCTCGATTCTTAAAACTAGTGTTAGTTAAAGGACGATTTTTTAATTACTATTAATAAATTAAAACAGTCCCAAAGATACATCGATAAACTTCACAAGATATTGCCTACACAAAATCCAATTTCAGTCTCGTGATCTTCTGACCAAGTGGAATTGTTTGATATACATCACAGTAATATTCTGTTTCATTTTTATTTCATCATTCTTTACGTGTTTTTTGTTTTGTGTGATTATAGATGGAGGCTGATGTTAGCAAGACAAAAGAAAGTAAAGCTTTTAACTAGCTTGGGGGTAACATTATCTCGTAGTCGAAAGAGCACAGAAAAAATAAAAAATGAAGTTGAACAAGACAAGAAGGCAATCCGACAGTTAAATTATGCCTTATGGAATAAAAAAACTGACAAACATGACAAAAAACAGGTATATCATGCAACTGTGGAAAATACTGCAGCATGTGTGTTAGAAACCTGTGTAATTAATAAAAGCGATAAACAGAGGGTTCTTGCATTGAAAATGGACTACTGGAGGAGAGTCGTGAAATACCAGTATTGGACCACGTAAGAAATAAGGAAATACGGAGGATAATGAAAATTGAAAAGACTATAATAGACACAAATGAAACAAAAAGGTTCCTTTGGTATGGGCATCTTCAAAGGATGGATGAGAATGAGAACGAGTATGGCAGTGGATGCCGCCTGGAAGAAAAAAAATAGAAAGACCAGCAAAATAATGGAAAGAGGATGCAGACTGAGCACTGCATAGCAGAGATATACTGTATGGAGACTGGATGGACTAGGAAGAATGGGAAATGGGAAGCAAGAAACTGCAACAGCCGTATTAAACTCGGCTCTACTACACGGTTATTATTCCAGAAGCCTTGTATGAGGCAATATCCACAGTTGTTAGAGAGATGACAAAAACTAATGTCACAGAGAAAGAAGAAAGAAAAGTTCTTAGAAATATCTCCGGCAGCGTTCTCCGAGACGAAACCTGAGACAGACGACCTGCAAAGGAACTGTACGAACTCACAGACAACATCACATGAATTTAGGAAAATTTAAAAATCTTAAATCCTCAAACGTTCCTCGCCGATTTCTTTGAAATTTTGAGAAAATGTTGCATTCGAGTAAGCACGTGATTTCAGGTACGTACTGTTGTGGCAGATGATGTATAAATTTATGTTGTTGTTGTGGTCTTCAGTCCTGAGACTGGTTTGATGCAGCTCTCCATGCTACTCTATCCTGTGCAAGCTTCTTCATCTCCCAGTACCTACTGCAACCTACATCCTTCTTAATCTGCTTGGTGTATTCATCTCTTGGTCTCCCTCTACAAATTTTACCCTCCACGCTGCCCTCCAATACTAAATTGGTGATCCCTTGATGCCTCAGAACATGTCCTACCAACCGATCCCTTCTTCTAGTCAAGTTGTGCCACAAACTTCTCTTCTCCACAATCCTATTCAACACCTCCTCATTAGTTACGTGATTTACCCATCTAATCTTCAGCATTCTTCTGTAGCACCACATTTCGAAAGCTTCTATTCTCTTCTTGTCTAAACTATTTATCGTCCATGTTTCACTTCCATACATGGCTACACTCCATACAAATACTTTCAGAAACGACTTCCTGACACTTAAATCAATACTCGATTTTAACAAATTTCTCTTCTTTATATAAATTTATATATATCTATAAAAAAACAAATGTAAATGTTCGTTTGTTCAAAATCGTGTATCTCCGTAAGTTCTTGGCCGATTGCTTTGAAATTTTCACGCAGCGTTGAATTATAATACTGCCGCGTTTTTAGCTGTCTAATTCTGAAATGTATTATGTATAACATTTGTATATGTAACTTTTTGAGATTTTTGTAACAACATTTCCCTATTATTAAATTTATATAGTTTATGTATCACATATATATAAAATAGGTTAGTAAAATGACGTGCGTATACCAGTCGAACACTGAGTCAAAATTTCAAAGTAACTGGTCACAAACGTCCGCAGATTTGCAATTAGGAACATCTACGTTTTCTATGTAAGTACAAACGTAGATGTTCGTTTCTTCAAAATCTTAAATCACTGAAAGTTCTTCATGGGTTGCTTTTTAAATGTTAGCACAACGCTGCATTTGATAGCTGAAGTGTTTTTATATACTTAATGGACAGTCGTCTGGTATATATACAGGGTGAGTCACTAACTATTGCCACCAAGAATAACTCCGAAATTATGACAGGAGCTGAAAAGTTTGTGGGACAAAAGTTGCATGGGATAACGGGGGCCATAATATGACGTTGGTTTTTTGTTGCTAGGTGGGGTCGCGTCAGAGATATGGTCAACTTTTTTTATTGAATGGGATGCTATAGTTTGGTACTTATTTTCTGATAGGGGCTATCGAGACGAATCCAATGATGTGTAACAGATGTGTAACAGATAGGTCAACGCAGGTTATAAAGGAGGCATGAACGTCCATTTACAGAACGTGTTTGAAGTGATGACCATTGGTATCAATGCAGTGCTGCAATCTTCTTATCATGAATTGAGTGGAATTCTCTATCACATCGGCACTTACCGAAGCACATGCTCTGACGATTCTCTCTTGCACATCTTCAGGTGTAGTTGGAACGTCTTTATAAACAATGTCTTTTACGAATTCCCACAAGAAAAAATCCAGAGGTGTCAAGTCTGGAGAACGAGCGGGCCACGACACATGTCTTCCGCGCCCAATCCAACGATTTGGGAATTGTCTCTGCAACTCATTCCTGGGCGTCAGCGAAAAATGTGCCGGACACCCATCGTGTTGATACCACATTCTGTTCCTTGTTCATATATGTATTTCTTCCAATAATAGACCTAATGTTTCCTGCAGGAATGTGGTTTACTTCCTACCATTAAGATTTCCTTCGATGAAATAGGGGCCTATAATTCTGTCATCCAGAATCCCACACCATACGTTCACCAGCCATGGCTTTTGGTGTCCAACCTGCCGCAGCCAACATGAATTTTTAGTCGCCCAATAATGCATGCTATGTAAATTAATATTTCCATGGTTCGTGATTGTAGCCTCGTTAGTAAATAAAATCAAATTAATAAATGTGTCGTCCCTCTGAATCTGAAGTAGAGCCCATCGGCAAAATTCAATGGGACGCATATAATCCGTACCAGTTAATTCTTGGTGCAGATTGATATGGTAAGGTTGATATTTATGGCGATGCAGAACACGAACAACACTAGTCTAGGTCATGCCAGATTTCCTTGCGATTTGACGCGAACTAATACAAGGATCTCGAACCACAGTGGCAAGAGCACCAATTTCAGTTTCCTCGTTAGTAACTTTCCTTTGCCAGATATGTATCTGATGCGTTAAAGATCCAGTTGTTCTCAATTTATCATACACGTATTTAAATGTACGACGCGTAGTGTGAGTACGTTGAGGATATCTTTCCGCGTACTAGTCTCTAGCTCTCACTGAATTACGTTGGCATTCTCCGTAAATGAGACGCATATCGACTTGTTCTCAAGTAACACATGATTCACATTCGCTTGATTCGACGTTACTAGTCTTACCGTTCCTGTTAGTGTTGTATTGCGAAACCGTCGACTGTCGTTTACATGTCAATGGCACGTTAGATGGATAAGCCGTATTCGGGAAATATTTACTATTTGCACCAGAGAGAATTGTGAGAGCATGTGCTTCGATAAGTGCCGAAGCGATAAGGAATGTCACTCAATCCATGATAATAAGATTGCAGCACTGGACTGAAACCAATGGTCATCACTTCCAACACCTTCTGTAAATGGACGTTCATGCCACCTTTTTGACCTTCGTTGACCTTCAAAGACCTTATTGTTACACATCACTGGATTCGTCTTGATAGCCGCTATCAGAAAATACGTACCAAACTGTACCATCCCATTTAATAAAAAAAAATTGACATTCATATATCTGACACGTGCCCACCTAGCAACAGAAAACCAACGTCATATTATGGCCCCCATTTTCCCATGCAACATTTGTCCCACAAACGTTTCAGCTACTATCACACTTTCAGAGTTATTCTAGGTGGCAATACTTAGTGACTCACCCTGTATAATGTATATGCAATAAAAAGGTAAACGTTATAAAAATGTAAATGTTGGTTTGTTCAAAATCGTTTATCTCCGAACGTTTTTCACCGAGTGCTTTGAAACTTTGACACAGCATTCCATTGATACATGCACGTGTTTTTATTTACCTGTTTTTAAATATGTGTAATGCATAAATTTATATAAATTTAATAACAGGGATACGTTATAAAGCATACAATAGTGGCCAGCCGGAGTGGCCGAGCGGTTCTAGGCACTGCAGTCTGGAACCACGCGAATCCTGCCTCGGGCATGGATGTGTGTGATGTCCTTAGGTTAGTTAGGTTAAAGTAGTTCTAAGTTCTAGGGGACTGATGACCTTAGAAGTTAAGTCCTATAGTGCTCAGAGCTATTTGAACCATTTGAATACAATAGCGAAACGTTGATAGCAAGCAGGAAAGTCTTATTTATGGCTTATTGGTTTATGATTGCAGCAGCTACATAATCTGAATTTGCAGTTTCAATACATGGCTCAAGGTTGGAGAGAGGAAAATGGGGATCGAAAACGTGAAGGAGGACATGGACAGAGAGGGAGGACATGAGGAGATGGAGAGAAAGTGGGGAGAAGATAGACAGAAAAAGGTGGGAGGAGGTGAGAGACTGAGTGAGGGGGAAGGATGAGGAGATGCACAAAGAAAGGCGGAGGGGGAGGTGGACAGAGACAGTAGAGAGAAAGAGATTAGGACATGCCCATACATGTTAGAAACGTGTTCTTTCTTTTTCCTTTCTTTTCCATTCAAGCAGACCGAGTCACAGCAAAGCGTGTAGAGGTACTGCTAGTAACATACGTGTGTGTGTGTGTGTGTGTGTGTGTGTGTGTGTGGGTGTGTATGTTCTCGACCTCTCTGGTTAGAAATTCTTTATGTAGCCGAGCGCGGGGCTCGGAAAGCACGATGAGTGTGGCGACCGCGTGTGGTAGAAGATGCAAGTTGATGCTGGCCGTCGGGATGTTGTCCGGCGCAGCGAATTGGCAGTCCGTTTTCTTGTCGCGTCCCTGCACTTAGAATGTCAGCTGCCGCGCGCCGCATGGTGATGGTTACTTGGAGCGTGAGAGCTTGTGGACGAAAATACATTGGAAGTGAAACACCCTGACGGACAGGAAATCTGGCGTCGTAATTGCTGTGTTATTCAGGTACTTTGTAGGGGTGGTCGCGTCGCCACAATTTCTGTCTTTCGTTTACCTACTGTGCGACGCTAACTGATGTCCGACCTGTTTTGTGCTCTCATATAATACAAATTCCGCTGCTGCATACAGGTTCTGCAGCCTCGGTTCGAGGGCAGAACGTGCTTGTTTGTTTAATATGATCCTGGTTTGCTACCCTCTCTTATGGTGAAGTTGTGTTTTGACAGACTAAGTTTTGAGGCTCGTTGCTTGCTTTTGGAAGTGCCTGTGCCAGTATATTATGTTTTGCATGTTGCCAAGACTGACCTCTTTCAGGTGCGATCAGAGATGTTGTTATATTCTGTATTTTGAACGGAGTTCTTGAGGTGGATGCCAAAGGACTAGATGTAAAAGCGCGCCCTCAGCGATCCAAATCAACTGACAAATAAAGAAAGGAACCGCTTCTTATATCCTTCGATATGTAATAATATGTATTGAGGCATTGGTTGTGGCCCCTCATCCCTGTTGACACTTGTCTAAATTCCTGTTAGCCTAAAACTACAGGTTAGGATTAATTGCTTCATACGTAGCCCTATCTTGTTAACAGTAATAATGCCACATTTGCTTTTAAGAAAATGCTCGAAGTTTTCTAGACATTGTGTGTTGTCTGGCATTTTTTTAAATCGATGTGACTGCGCGGAAGAGAGAGAAAATATTTACTGTTGGGTTATTTATTTAGAGTTTGGTAAAATTGCCAACTGGTCAATATTAAGTAGATTTGAGAATTATCAAGATTGAATAACTTGAAGGTGAAACTTCGGTATGAGGTAACGTGACTTGTGTTTTGGTTAAGTGACTTCTCACTTCTGTTTTGGAATTACTCTCACAGGTCGTTCATGCATTTATTGTTTCGAAGTGTCGTACCCACTTATTACCTCAGTCTGATGCATGAGATGAGAATCACGTGCTATTGAAATGTAAATTTGAAACGTCTCCTTAGAAAAATTTATGAATTACTGTGCTGATAAACCTCTTACATTATTTGATTTTCAAACAGCTGAGCAAAACTGAACGTACTCAGACATTTTGCTCTTTACCTATTCTGATCAACACTAAACTGACATACAATATTTTTAGCGCAACGCAATCTGACTTTCAATAATCCCTACAAAAGAATGACCCTGACTAATATTAACCTATATCTTTCACAAATCACTTACCTCACAAAAATCTTCGTTACTCGAACTACTGCAATACAGCGAGCGCCACTACTGCCAGCTAAATAACAGATTTAAACTACTGAAGGCACTAACTACTGATAGGCATAGTTAGCAAATGAAAGATTTTGATAAAGAACAAACAATGTATTTACCTTAATAGTGTTCAAAAGTCATAATATAAATATCAGTTCATGACATCCAGTTTTACAAATTTACTGTCTCTGATGGACACACGTCCAGATCAACCGCTCTCAAAACTCCGCCATCTCTCTCCTCACCTCCAACTGCGCAACGCTACGCGCTGTTAACAGCCAACTGCCCAACACTACAATAGCATATACTCCAACAATGCAAACGAACCACAGCCTTCACACAGCACAGTCAGTGATTTTCATATAGAGCGCTACATGGCGTTACCAACATAAAAACCTAAACAGCCTACTTACATAGCCTCCATCTCCCCCCCCCCCCACCACAAAAAATTTTACAAATTGTTTTGGGCAGTGGCCAATGCAGATTTGAAAAATTTTTTCATAATTACAATAACAAAGATAACAAATGCACACACTTATCGATACAATGGTGGTCAAAAGCTAAAATTTTCTCACAGTCCATAAAGACAGTCCTGATCATTGATCACAGTATTAATTACAATTTTATGCACAAAGTCTGAGCAGTAAAAGAAAATGCACACAGAAGTAGTGGATTTCCATGCAGTCTTGGAGAAGTAGTGTTGTCCTTCCAACGGAAAGACAGTGTTGACTCTTGACATGCAGACAGGTAATGGGCCACAACAGAGCAAACCCACAGCAGAGTCAGTTGAAGTTTTGAAGAATATTGGCAGGCAGGTCATCACAGAGTAGACCCACTGTAGTCCTGGTAGAGATTATGGCATTGGTGGGCCACCAGAGGTGCAGTAGTTCGAGTAACGAAGACTTTTGTGAGGTACGTGATTTGTGAAAGGTATGGGTTAATGTTAGTCAGGGCCATTCTTTTGCAGGGATTATTGAAAGTCAGATTGCATTGCGCTAAAAATATTGTGTGTCAGTTTAGTGTTGATCAGAATAGGTGAAGAACGAAATGTCTGAGTACGTTCAGCTCTGCTCAGCTGTTTGAAAATCAAATAATGTAAGAGGTTTATCAGCACAGTAATTCATTAATTTTTCTAAGGGGACGTTTCAAATTAGTTTTGCTGTTGTACTGATTTGTAAATGTTGATTATTGTTTTCTGAAAAACGATTGTTTTCGAATGGTTTGATATCTACATGATACTGCTTTGAAACGTGTTGTTATATGAAATGGTGTGTATTAAAATTGAACTCAATCAAGCGCTCCATACTTTGTCTATCCTGTGGCACCATCGTAAATCCCCGAAAGTCCACTGATTACTTTGAAATTTTCGCACAACGTTGCGATGGAATACGGGCGTGTTTTTATGTTCCTGTTGCAACGCCACACATGATATACAAATATATATGTAACAAGTACAGGGGAAAATTATATAAAAACGTAAATGTTCATTTGTTCAAAATCTTAAATTTCCGAACGTTTTTCACCAATTGCTTCGATATTTTGATGCAGTGCTGAATTCGAATACGGGAGTGTTTCTATATGCCTATTTTTAATATACGTAATATATAAATAAATACGTAATTTATAAGGGGCAAACGTTATTAGCAAAAATCTCAAGAAGTTTTTGACCTATTTACTTCAAAATTTTATATAATACTCTGATGAGCATTCGAACGGACAGAAGCCGTGTCTTTTAATATACAGGGTGTTACAAAAAGGTACGGCCAAACTTTCAGGAAACATTCCTCACACACAAAGAAAGAAAATATGCTATGTGGACATGTGTCCGGAACCGCTTACTTTCCATGTTAGGGCTCATTTTATTACTTCTTTTCAAATCACATTAATCATGGAAATCTGTCTCGATACAAACGTACCGCGCCACAGCTATTGCCCTGTGCTAATCCATACATCAAATGGGCATCTGCCAACTCCGCATTTGTACACATTGCACTGACTGCAAAACCACGTTCGTGATGAACACTAACTTGTTGATGCTACGTACTGATGTGCTTGATGCTAGTACTGTAGAGCAATGAGTCGCACCGAAGTCAACATTACCTTCCTTCAATTGGGCCAACTGGCGGTGAATCGAGGAAGTACAGTACATACTGACGAAACTAAAATGAGCTCTAACATGGAAATTAAGCGTTTCCGGACACATGTCCACATAACATCTTTTCTTTATCTGTGTGTGAAGAATGTTTTCTGAAAGTTTGGCCGTACCTTTTTGTAACACCCTGTATACGGTATGTAAATATACATATAATATTTAAAGCGGAAACATTGTTACCAAAGATCTCATAACTTACTCGACCGATTTATTTAACGATTTATTTCAAAGCCTTGCACGTTCCTGTAATAAGTGATTGGAGCAAAATGTTTTCAGCAAAGAGGAAAGTTGTATTTATCGCTGAACGGCTTACGATTAGAATTCTACAGAATTTGAATTTGCAATTGCTATAAACAAGGCCCACGTAAGGGAGAGGGGTGAGATGGTGAGATGGATAGGGGGGGGGGAGAGCAGAAACGGACATACATAGCGGAAAGGGGTAGACTGATAGAGAGAGGGGGGAGGGAGAAGGAGATAAGAACGTGTATCCAATTCCCATACATATTAGAGAGTATGATTCCTCTTTTATTTCTTTTCCATTTAGCCAAAGCCACAGTGAACAGCTGGCGTTTAACAGCTGTTATATGTATACAGGGTGATTTTTTCCACCGTGTACAAATTCTAGGGACTGATCGATGAGACGATACGGAACAAAAAAGGTCTAATGAACTTATGTCCGGCAATGCATGGTTTCCATGCTAGAGACAATTTATTCAATCATACATTGTTACAAAGATTGTGGTCTAATACGCGCTGTGTCATGCAGCCACAGTTGTGTTGAAAATGGTTTCCACCTGACTCAACGCACGCGTGTACGCGCCGTAGCATGTTCTGTCTCACACGTTCACATCGGCCAGACTGCATCCGAACAGTGTCAAAGGCAGCATGAATGCGCTGCTCCAATGTCTCCGCATCTGGAATGAGCTCCGCATAGACGATACTTTTGAGATGGCCCCATAGCCAGAAATCGCACGGGTTGAGATCTGGTGAACGAGCAGGCCTTTCAACATGATCCCCTCGTATATCCATCGACCAAGGAAGACGCGACTAAGATGCATCCGGACGTCAAAGGCGAAGTGGGCTGAAACACCATCATGTACCAACCACACAACCCTCCAAATCATTAATGGCACTTCTTCCGGCACGGGAGACAAAGTCACCCGCAAGAAACGCCGATATTTCCGACCTGTTAGGCCAAGTGGAAGAAAGAATTGTCCAAAAATATGGTCGCCATTTTTCGCGGCCCTCATATTCCGGCTGCACCGATGCTGATGATTCGCTGTCACCGTACCATGGGGGTTCTGCACACTATCCCACAAATGACTGTTACGAAAGTTTGTGAATAGAATGGATGACACAAATCCTGGTGAAGGCACCAGTGGCAAAACTGCTCCAGGTGTGGAACGTCTGTCGCTAGTAAGCCCTGCACACGCTGTAAGTGATAATGGTAGGAACAATTGTCATGGAGAATGTTCCACACGGTCGTCTGGCTGACCCTGTATTGCCGGGCCAAGTGCTCGGTACTGACCCGGCGGTCGCATTCTACAGTGTAAATCACATTTTCCTCCAAGTCTGGTATCCGAACATGCAACTGAGTCAGCAAAAGAAGTGAATCGGACACAACATTACCAGTTACTACGTCGGAAGACGGCTCTAGGGCATGACGTATGAGGAACAGTAGCCCCTTGTAGGAGGAAACCACGCATACTGTAACCGTGGCTGAATGGTACAGCGCGTATTAGACCGCAATCTCTGTAACAAAGTATGATTGAATAAATGGCCTCATGCATGGAAACCATCCATTCTCAGACACAAATTCATTAGATCTTTTTGTTCCGTATCCTCTCATCGATCAATCCCTAGAGTTTGCTCACTGCGGAAAGAATATAGCCCTTCCAGCTTACGTGTGTTCAGAATCCGTAATTTGTTAGGGAACTTGAATGTCAACCGGATGCGCTGAATTACCTGTTAAACTGAGCACCTCAAAATGACGTGAAACGTAGTTTGACTCATGAGACCTGTCGTAATTCTGAGATGGAACATTTTTGGCGCCGTGGAAACGACATCGCAAGCTACAGAAATAAATGAAGCAATCTCACCTGAAGGCAGGCACTTGTCGTATTTGCTGAATCTTTGGTGCAACATCGAGAGGAGTAGCAAGCAGAGACAACTAGTTATATATACATTTTCAAGATGGTGTCGTAAACGTTTTGCGTAGAATGACGACGACAAAATTGATGTAGCGACATAACTGAGCGCATCTCACTTGTTCTGTTATTTATGGGTGAAAGCCAAAGAAACAAACATTATGCAAGGTTTTAGTTTGTCACCTATAAAGCTATATAGCACCTCAAATAAAAAAAGGCGTTGATCTACAACCATGGACAACAAAAGGTCACAATGTAAGTGTATCCACGGGAGCTGTGGATTAGTTGTTCTACGTCATTACTGGGGATTCGTAATATCTCCACTTCAAATGAGCACGGATAGTTCCCAGAGTCCCGTTCGGGTACAGTTTTTAAATTTTCACTAAGTACTAATTCCGTTACAAGTTCAGCACTTCCGATTTATTTTCGCTGATATCATTTCATGTCATCGTATTTTCACTGCTTTAGTCGCCACATGGCGCCATAGTTCCGTTCATTTCATCTCAGTACATAGAATTCAGTTTGTAACATTCTGCTACAAAAATATTTCAAAATACTGACAAGCTAATTTGATCCATCATAAATGGTTTGTAAAAGTCCGTGACTGTGAGAACAATGGTTCTGTTTATAAATAACTTTTCTGCTTCCAGTAACGATTTTCTTTCACTGATGTTTTACACGACGTGTTTCAGGAAATGATTGCGATTTTCAAGTACGTTTTTCTCTTTGCACTATGCCATTTCATAATAACTTTGATGTCTGAGTTTCTGCTCTATCCTGTTGACTTTAAATTTTCTTATAGTCCATTCGCTCAGAATGTCACAAATGTTAAATCCTTGTAACTGTTTATGCAAGTTATTCTCGACGTATACTGTGCACAGAAAACTGTGTGTGATGTTTAACATGAGCTGAGCTTTAAAATGGGAAACACTTCCGAAAGAGCGTCGTGTAAAATATAAATAAAAGAATGTAGTGACTGGTAGCAGGAAAGTTATTTATAATCAAACTGAAATGGTGACAAGAAAAGCTAATCTTGTATTCGTCTCCTAATTAGATTGCGAAACAACTTACAAAAATTAGTATTATTAATGGGAGGATGCTACATATCCTTGTCTTTTTTGTTGAGATTGAGGTATTTATCCAAGTTCTTGTTCCGCTGCAGTTTGTACGGTTCTGGTTCATTACATGTGTAGTAAAATGGACTTTGCTCTCCAGTTAAGTAACGTACGAAGATGTTTTATGCATCTTCACTGTATATTATAATTCTCAAAAAATACACAAATCTTGACAAACTTGGTGTACTGTGGTGTAGTGAGACAAACTGAGAATCAAACTAAGCATTTACTGTGCCTTAGTGAAACTGCTTAAGAAAGGGCTGCCAGCCATTGATAACAAATACATAACAATTCCTACTTGACGTAACATTATTGAGATGATTGAATACTTGTATTTACAGCTAACATTTGTAATTCTGTAGGTATACATACACAAAATTTGATTTTAAGGGAAGACTTAGTCTAAAGCAAAGTGCTACAAATGCACGTTTTTAATATAAAGTGAAGTAATATATCTATTTTAAACAATCAGTTTACAAAATTATTAATTTTTGTTTTAAGTACATCATAGTTTTCGATACAAATATTTTCATAGAATTACTATTTAGTATTTGTCCTTATGTATCTGTTGTCTCAGAAATAAATAGTTTGGGAGTGCGATTTGAGGAATTGATTACAAACCAATCTTCTAGAATTTTCCGCAAAAGCTGATTTACATAAAATAAAGATAAGCTGAAAAGCAGTAGCAAGACTACACAAGCGTAATGGCAATTATAGACTCTTATTCAAGTGGAATCAAGAGTGACAATGTTAACACTGGTTTACGAAATGCATCTTCTGTGCGTAACTTGTGTACTGGGATGTGCATCCGTCCTGGAATCGATCACTTCACAACAATATTTCCTGGTCTGCACCAGTACAAGTTAAAGTTAATTCGACCAACCATACCGCTAGAGATGTCCACAAATTGCAGGAAGGGTGTGACAGAGACGTGGAGGCGTCGTTACAACTCTTGATTCTTTACCATTGGAGTGCCTGTTGAATATCCTAGTTTACCGTCTGTGCCTGTGCCCACGCGCCCTTCAACAACTGTACCGAACACGAACAGCATACGTCCACACACCCAACGGAGGCCAATCAGCAGCTGAGCGAGTCAATTCTGCTCGTCCATGGTGCTGGGTGTTTGGGATAGTGGGTATCCTGGCATTGCTAGCAGATGTTCGTATTGAAGTGACTCAGCAGTCAGGCTACTGAGTAAAAATGACCAGTTAAAAGCTGAGCACAAAGTAAACTCACCTCTCGTCAAATACGGTGGCTCTCAAGTATGCAAAGCGAAAGAATACGAGGGCTGCACACGATACAGGTTTCCATAGTAACAGTGTTGTCAACATGGCTCTCAAACTTTGTGAACATTAATCACGTTCTGAAGCCAGCGACTGGACAGCGCGTTATTGATTGTGACACCAGATGGCTCTGCATTAGAGCAGGAGACTGCTTTATGTTTAAGGACAGGGAGGCGCATGGGTGTTCGCATCAAGCTGTCCATGTTTAATGGGCTTCGTCTCGCTTGAGGGTGAGCAATCGGATACGATTTTCCAGAATGTTGTGTGTTCCTTGAACAGAGTCGTTTGACACAAAATATTTGATCAAGCGAATATCCGCAACAGAGGAACATATTTATACAGTGAAAATTCGCTTCAGTAGCCACTAATTTCTTATAAGGGGAATCCACGACCTTCGGGTCACCGATATACTTCAAACTTTTTACGCTTTTAATAGTCCACTAGGATAACATAATGTGTAAGTAGTAAGGCGTACTACTTAGGCGGTTTCCAGGAACTCGCAAGAGAATTTTGCGCATCGATGATGTGTTGTGACCCCGAGCACGAGCTGGCGGCGGTCATGTGGTCAGTGTTCAAGCTCCGTAATCGCTAGATCGCTGGATCGAGACCCGCCGTTTTTATTTATTTTTATTTTTTAACGCTAGTCATATTACTTCGTACATATTGCATTTGAAAGGTAATATGATGAAAACACATGTTTATTTGTATGAACTTTTATTTAATTTCCAATTTTATTTGGCTGTTTACTAATTTTTATGATTACAACAAGTATTATGAGACTTTTGTGCCTATTTACAAGTAAAAAACTATTTCAACCACCTTGTTCATATTTCATTGACGACAAATGAGAAAGTGTTTCTCGTGAAGATGCTGTCAAAATTCATTCAATAGTACATCGTTAATTTTCGGCACCGATATTGACGAAAATGTTGCGTTACACATGGTTTGCATCCAGATTGTCGGAATAAAGAGAAGTGTTTCAAAATGTCAACGAGCTTTGTTTTTCCTTAGAAACACTAAAGATTCCTTGTGCATGTGGAAAAACTGCATTCGTTAGATGTAGTAGATGCCACTTGAATTTAGGTTTTTCGTGTCTGTACGAAAAATATCATCCTGCACCCTCATAACTTCGAAAGCACACCCGATGATTGTGGCATATTGAAACTCATTGTATTAGTGAATAAAGTTATTTACACCTTTATTTATCGATTTCTGACTTAGGCTTTCCAAGCCTTTCCTCGTCCTTGAAACCTGTGTCTGCAGATTGAAGCATCCGGGTCCAAAGCAGTTCTCGGTACGTTACCCGATTGGAGGTATAAGGGATTCGGAAAGCACAACAAACATTCATTTTCAGGCAGACTTTATGCGTTTGGTCGTTTAATTGTCGATGGTTATAAATATAATATTTTTGCGGTAGTAAAACTTAGGAAAACACTAAATAACGTTGGAAATTCAACAAAAGTTCATGCAAATACACGTGTCTTTTCATCATATTACCTTTCGCATGTAATATGTTTTAAATGATATGAGTAGTGTTGAAAAGAATATAAATTTAGGAAAAAAACATGAGCTGCACTTGCTCCAGCGATACTCCGATTAGGTAGCTGGAACGCTAACCGCATGAGCGCCACCATCTCGTGCTCAGGTCGCAATGTATGGATACATCATTGACGTGTAAAACTTCTCTTGTGATTTTCCCGAAATCGCCTATGTAGTACGCCTTCCTGCTTGCATAACATGTTGACCAAATTGACTACTGAAACTGTACAAAGTTTGAAGTAAAATCGAGATCTGAGCATCATGGCCTCCTCTTGTTAATTTATTCCACGACTGCTTTCGAAGCAAAAAGCTTCATCTCCGGATGCCACCAAGTAATTATGAGAACATAAATGTGTGGCAGTCGGTCCAGTCCACCACATATTTATGTACCCGTCATTATCTGATGTCACCTGAAAGTGAAGCTGTACACTTTGAAATCGGCCGTATAATAAATTAAGACATTATTGGCTACAGAAGCGATTTTTATTCTTTAGAGTTATTTGAAACAAGCACTAATTTCACACACTGAACATTTGCAAACAAAACTGCATAAAAATATGGCACAAGGGTCGATTTGTGCGCATCTCTTAAGCCATATACTGTAGCAGTGTGGAACACAACAGCATGTAACAGCGTTTGTTGTCAGATACCATGTTCTACAACAAAAACGAATAAGCGAAGCCCGCTATATCCGAATATAGATTGCGTTTACTCATTCTTGTTCTACTTCTCTAACGCGGGATGGGCACTGTGTCAGATTGAGCTTATATGGCAGATACTGTTGTGTCATTTCATGCTCTATGCCTAAGTTTGTAGCCTAGCCTTCCCCCGTACAAATATATCCTTTTAAGCTGCAGCTACGTCGAATCTGGTTGAAAAGTGGTTGTTGAAAGTAGGCTATTATCAATCATATAGTGTGGTGTCACCGCCAGACACCACACTTGCTAGGTGGTAGCTTTAAACCGGCCGCGGTCCATTAGTATACGTCGGACCCGCGTGTCGCCACTGTCAGTGATCGCAGACCGAGCGCCACCACACGGCAGGTCTCGAGAGACTTACTAGCACTCGGCCCCAGTTGTACGGACGACTTAGCTAGCGATGCAACACTGACGAAGCCTCGTTTATTTGCAGAGAAGATAGTTAGAATAGCCTTCAGCTACGTCAATGGCTACGACCTAGCAATTCGTCATAGCAATTGATAGTTATCGTATGAAGCATGTCTCATCAAGAACGATGTATACAAATGATGGATTAAAGTTAAGTATTCCAGCAGCTACGTACTTTTCTTTATAGCATTCATTCCGTATCCTGTTTCAGACCTCACGCCAGCCTGCTTGAGTTTAACGCGTGCATTTCGGCCTTCTCTAGCTATACAACATATAGTGTACACCAAGATTACACTTCAGACACTGTACTTGCACTTCTTCTTCTTCTTCTTCTTAGCTGTCGCTTGGGCCTTGGAGACCACACGCGTGGTCTTCCAGTGCTCTCTGTTCCTGGCTTTTGTAGTCCATTCTCCTTTACTCAGGCCCAATGCCACCGTGTCCTCATCGATGTCATCCTTCCATCTGGTTCGTGGCCTTCCTCGCTTCCTTCTGCCCCCTATGGATCCAGAGAATGCTACTGTAGATAGTTGTTCCTCCTCCATGCTAATTAGATGTCCGACCCACATCAGTCTTCTCCTCTTCATCTTTGACTAATATCAGCCTGCTGATATAGCTCCTTCAGTTCCTGGTTTTGAAGTATTCTCCACTCCTGTGTTTCTGGGTCTCTCTTTGGTCCAAAAATTATCCTAAATATTTTCCTTTCAAAAAGTAATAATTTTTGTTCATCTGCTTTTCTGAATGTGAAACTTTATTACCCATAAAGAGCTACTGGTAGAATTACACTCTGATATAGCCTAAGTTTGAAGCTTATGGAAACAGTTCTGCTGGATAACACATCTCGTCGCCCAAAATAAGCATTATTCGCTGCTGCTATCTTCGCTTTAATTTCGTACTTGCACTTACATGTTGAAGAACCTACGGTTTATTGTAAGATTGAGTCTAACCTATTACAATTACAGTACAGACAATCGGATAGCCGCATACTATACTCGACTGATGTCATATAACGCGATTGTTCGAATGTACCAACCTGACACTGACGTAACTACTCACAAAAGTTCACGAGAGCAAACAGATATGAGTATTAATACATTCGCTGAACGAAGTTCTTAAATCACAGTCTTTCAGATCCAACAGTCATATCGGTACGAACACGATGTGCACAGTAATTGTCATTAGGAAATATCACAGTTCACGGTGTAATCCTACTGTCACAGTGAGCATTATTGAGGCTTGGTGCAGTCTATGACACTAATTACATATTCACTGTTCAGTTAATGATTTAAAACAGTCACTGAATAACTGAATAAATTTCTGGGCCCGAAATATAGGTAAACTCCAATAAACTTTCTGACCTGTAATTTACACTACATCATCTGCAATATATTTCCCCGTATCGACGGACATAGATTTTGCTCATATCAGACTCACCGCAGACAGATTTAAAATTGCTTCCGACAAACTTACAATAATTAAACTGAAATTGGCTATTGTTGTTTACTAGACTTCCAGAAATTACATTTAAAGATTTATGTTTCTGAGTAACTGAATAGCACAAGAAGATTCGTTTGAACGTCTATTTACTATTGAATTACGCTGGCTTGTTTGCCTAAATACGGGATTCTACACACATCAAAAACAGTTTTGCATCACCCTGGTTCCCAGAACTCCTGAAGATGGACGTTGACTGTAGATATTCTATCACAGACAGCCCCCTTGATTGTTCAGAGATGTCACTAAACACTTCAAAAGATGTAAACAACCATGCATGAGCAGCGCCTGTTAGACAAAGGAAGTCCGACTGCCGATCAGTTCCAGTCATTCCACCAGGAAGAAGGTACACGGCACGCGTTGTCTGTAGTTCAACTGTGCCTAGACGGTCAATACCGCGGATAGATCGCGTCTGCATTCTTACTTTGTGCGAGGAAGAGTTCTCAACAAGGGAAGTGTCCAGGTGTCTCAGAGTGAACCAAAGCGAGGAGATACAGAGAGGAGGAGGAGCTACAGAGAGACAGGAGCTGTCGATGACATGCCTCGCTCAGGCCGCCCAAGGGCTACTTCTGCAATGGATGACCGCTACCTACTGATTATGGCTCGGAGGAACTGTGACAGCAACGCCACCATAAAGAGTAATGCTTTTTGTATACTCACCGGACGTCGTGTTACAACTCAAACTGATCCCAAGAGGCTGAATGATGCGCAACTTCACTCCCAACGTTCATGGCGAGGTCCATCTTTGCAATCAAGATACCATGCAGCGCGGTACAGTTGGGCCCAACAACATGTAGAATGGACTACTCAGGATTGACATCACGTTCTCTTCACCGATGAGTGTCGCATATGCCTTCAACCAGACAATCTTCGGAGGCGTGTTTGGAGGCAACTCGGTCAGGATGAACGCCTTAGACACACAGTCCAGCGAGTGCAGCAAGGTGGAGGTTCGATGATGTTTTGGGGTGGCATTATGTGGGGCCGACGTGCGCCGCTGGTGGTCATGGAAGGCGCCGTAACGGCTGTACGATACGTGAATGTCATCCTCCGACAGACAGTGCAACCAAATCGACAGCATATTGGCGAGGTTTCGTCTTCATGGACGACAATTCGCGCCCCCATCGTCCACATCTTGTCAATGACTTTCTTCAGGATAACGGCATCGCTCGACTAGAGTGGCCAGCATGTTCTCTAGACATGAACCCTATAGAACATGCCTGGGATTGATTGAAAAGGATTGTTTTATGGACGACGTGACTCATCAACCACCATGAGGGATCTACGGCGAATCGCCCTTGAGGAGTGGGACAATCTAGACCAACAGTGCCTTAATGAACTTGTGGATAGTATCCCACGACGAATACAGGCATGCATCATTGGAAGAGGACGTGCTGCTAGGTATTAGAGGTACCGATGTGTACAGCAATCTGGACCACCACGTCTGAAGGTCTCCCTATAAGGTGGTACAACATGAAATGTGTGGTTTTCATGACCAATAGAATGGGCGGAAATAACGTTTATGTTGATCTCTATTCCAGTTTTCTGTACAGGAGCTCTCGGAACAGTGGTGATGCAAAACTTTTTTTGATGTGTGTATTTAGTTAACAATGTTTTCGCTAAGAATGTTGAAATGAGTGTAACCGTTGCTAACACATTTTCTTCATTGATTATATGGATAAATTAGTTATTCATATAGATTTTTCATCTACTTTATATGTTTGCATATGAGCAGTGACAATTGACTCCGAAATTACTCATGTTTTGTAATGAGCACGGATTTTAAGTAAATTAGTAAGCTCATTGATTCCTGATGACCGAAGGAATGTAACAGGTAATGAAATTAAGTTGGATAAGCCCTGGGCCAATGTTCTTAATTCTTAGGTATTGTGCATATGCCCTGTAAATGATGTTATTGAAAATTTCACAGAATTTGAAAAAATAGTAGTAATTGTGTGGGAAAGAAAAACATAACAGCCGGAAAGGCCCCACCTGCTTTGCTACAAGTTAATTATAACACTTAAATACACGACGTGACATGTTCCAATCGTTCACCAATAATCTTGTAATCAGATGCTGTCTGGGTCACATGTTGCCCATACTGTCCTGACCTATCTGATTGATTAACTCTGGCACACCGCCGAAGTGGTATGATTTGACGTACCCGTATCTGTCATCTAGTCTCAGTTTGATACGATGACTAGCCGGTTTTGAGCCTTTGGTGCTGAGGCGTTGTGCCTTGCATCGCGCAAGTGTAAGAGACAGTAAAAGCCAGACAGCTTCCTATATGAGTTGTGTCTCGCATGACAGATACGTTCGGATCTAGTAGCTTGGTGCAAGTAGTTAAGACTGTGGCCGGAAGGTGTCAGGATTTCATGGACTATTGTATTGTATTGTATTGTATTGTATGTTAACCGGGAGCCTAGAAACGAAGGAGAGGCTCTGTCCTCGCCGTAGCCCCAGTGGTCCAATACCCCACGGCGACTACCGCAGTCCACTTCACCCCTCCGCCGTCCTACACCGAACCAATCTTTCAGGGTTATTGTGCGGTTCGGCCCCTGGTGGACACCCCCAGGGAACGTCTCACACCAGACGAGTGTAACCCCTACGTTTGTGTGGTAAAGTAATGGTGGTGTACGCGTACGTGAAGAACTTGTTTGCGCAGCAATCGCCGGCATAGAGTAGCTGAGGCGGAATAAGGGGAACCAGTCCGCATTCGCCGAGGCAGATGGAAAACCGCCTAAAAACCATCCACAGACTGGGGGACTCACTGGACCTCGACACAAGTCCGCCGGGCGGATTCGTGCCGGGGACCAGGCGCTCCTTCCCAATCGGGAAAGCCGTGCATTAGACCGCATGGTTACCCGGGCGGGCAAACTGTATTTACTGCTACTTTCATTAATTATTTCTAATTTGTTTAGTCATTAGTGTGAATAATGGTATGGATGCAAAATATTAAATAAATGCATATTGTTGTGTCTATTAACTGAGTATATGTTAGTGTGAGAACTGTTTATAGAGAGAGTGAATCATACACATGGGAAATCGTAAATTACAATTAGCCAGTCTACGGTACAGGGGAAACAAGAAGCATTTTATGATAATTTTGTTATTTAAAGAGAGAGTTATTTTGATATTTGAGGAATTTATAAATCTTTTCTTTTGATAAATTGTTCATAAAGGCTATTAAGATGCGATTGTAAAAGACGTGGGATTACGTGCCTTAATACTAATACTGAGTTGGTTACGATGTATATCAGGCAGGCAGAGGAGAGTTCGTTCGCGCCTACTTTGTGCGCTAAGAAAACTGGTTTGTGAAGCCTAAGTTGAGTTCGGATATCAGCCGTGATCATGTTCGGACGTGGATAGGGACTCTGAATAGATGCGAAAATCTGACTGAATAATAGTCAAAACTTGACGGTGAATTGCCGCAAAGTGGACGCGAACTTGTGAAAAAGAAGAACACATTTTAATATGTAATCTGTGACTTTTGAATAATCAAAATCCGAGTGTCGTGTTACACAAGGCGCTACCGCAAACTGAACAGTAGTAGTGGTCAAATTGTGTTTGTAATTGAGCGAGCATTCAGTCACAGATAATTCGTTTGGCAATCCTTTGGCAACGCGTTCGGTTAGTTATCAATAGCTGATTCTTACGAGGAAGTGTCATTGAAAGTGTATGTAGAAACTAGAACTTACGATTAGCACGGGCTTGTCAGTGTTTTTGCATCAAACAAGTGCCAATACATTGAGGTTTTCACATACGCCAACAACCTTTCCATTATTCGCTCAGTTAACCTAATACTGGAAAACATTTTTTACTCCATCTGGATTCGTGTAATGCTACTGGTTCTAGTACAGCTTTTCCAGTAGAGGAACATCATTTCTTTTTAACAGGGAAGGCACGCAGACCAGACTGCAGAAGAAGAAATCACCGCAAAATGAGTGAACATTATTTCTGTACGACGACAAAACAAATAACTGCGTCGTTGGGCTGCTGGAAGAGGTGACAAGAGTGGGAACTAAATTTCCGCCGTGTGCACATCTGAATCATCTACAAATCCAAACATTTTTTCGTCTTACTACAATGGTGTGCAAAATTTGAGGACGAGAGCAGCTCATGCATGATGTACCAAGTAACATATATCGATGTAACTTTGACCATACATAGAAAGAACTAGTACAGTATAGTGCAGGAGGTAACTTAAAGTGATATGGAATGAGACGAACCGAAATTAGCCGTGCTGCGGCTCGCGTTGGTGCTGTTTGTAGGTTTCTGTCCTCTATTGTTTAGTTGACGTGGTTGCGGTTGTTTGTCTTCTTCTCGTGTTGACTGGAGCCACTTCGTTTCGCAAGCGTTGCCTGTCCGCTAGCGGCAGCAGCGACGGTTATCGATATGTAGTAACTGTGGCCCTATCTTTGGGGCGACGTTGTTGTTCTTCCGGGTCGTGTCAGTGGGCAGTTCGGTGGCGGGATTCAGGAGGAGCCAGGGCCGCGCAGTGCAGGAACATGCTGGCACCGCTGGCAGCGCGCATGGACTGCCGGATTGAAGGCCTGTGGTCACGAGGGAGCACGACCTCTTCATAAAGCAGATCCTGCAAGCTTTAAGTCGAGTGCATTTGGATTCAAGTAGAGAGATTCTCCAGTAACGGATTCATGTTGCTGCTTGTAGTGTTGCCGAGGCAAAGAGCAGCGAGTGGAGTGCTAGGGGAAGGTGAATCTGATTAGCTTTCCTGGACTTCTAACTACTATTTATTGCGTTCAGTTTGTTATTATTTGTTAAGTTCAACCAGCGGTATTTTTCCTGCCTCATGGCCGCCAACGCCCCAGTTACCTGCCCTGGGGGTTAATGTATGTAACGGCAGTGTACGTTTCCTCGCCTTGCCACTGCTGTCGGGTGAGGCGTGTAGTTTTGACAGCTTTCTTGATTGTAGGTTGGTTGGCGATTCTTCTACTCTGGTGGTAGTGATTCCGTTCTCGCTCCGGGTGCTCTAAGCACAGTATTCTGTGGGCAGAGTCCAGAGTGCCAGTTCCGGCTCTGGCGTATTTTTACATCTTTGCATTTGGTTTATTGGACGACAGGTAGCCTCAGCAAGATTATCATTCGTAATTCGTTAGACTGCCACTAGTCTGAGTTACCTTCTTGTGAAGTGAATGCTACTCTTGGCTGCCTATCTCATCGCTCACGAAAGTGTTTTTTTGCCGGACCTACTCAGAGGTCAATTCCTGGTGCACCGTCTGTGACTGGCCCTTGTGTTTTATTATCGTATTTGCTGTTTTATTGTATGTATCCAAATTTTTTATGTAATTGCCATTCTTGGCGTTACGGCAGGTTTAAATGATTGTGATACCAAGTTTACAATCATTTTGTCTCACCTGTTTGGTGATCAGTTGCTTGTACTTTTAAATTAACCTTCGCTGTTGTATTTGCTGTTTTACTGTACGTTTTTTAGTTTGTTATATAATTGCCATTCTTGGCGTTACAGCAGGTTTAAATAGTTGTGCTACCAAGCTACCCATCATTTCGTCTCACCCGTTTGGCGATCAGTTGCCTGTCTTTTTAAATTAACCTTTGCTATTGCATTGCTGTTTTACAGTATGTTTGTTAAATTTTTTTATAATTGCCGTTCTTGGCGTTAAAGACTTTCAGCCGTGACTGTGGTTACTTGCCTTAAAATTCTAATTGGGATCACATTGGCTTGTTTTTAAAACATTATTTGCTCTCTCTGTATTTTATGCTCATTTGGTAAACTGTAACAACACACTGAAAGTACTATTAATTACACAGTTGTTTATTCCTTCATTAATAACGCGTGATATCTTTATTTATTGCTGAGTCTGGAATTACCTTTTTAAAATAAATGCGTGTAATTCCAAAAGGGAACCAATAGTAACTGATTGCAGCCCCGTCCACAATCGTAACCGAATCCTGCCTTCCTTGACCATCATGTCTGAAGAAATGACGCATTTATTCAAAGAAAATTATTATCCTGAAATCACCCGTGGTTTATTACGGTCCCCTGGACATTGCAAAAGACGACATGATTGTTAATAGAGCCTGTGATCGCCACGGACGCAATACAATCTTTGCAACACGCTCTAATGCTGGTCACAAGGGTTGTAAGGGCTTCCTGGGGTAGGGCGTTCCATTCCTCCAATAGGGTCGATTGACTACTGCTTGAAGGTTGTTGGTGCATATGGACGTCCTGTAATACGTCTTCTCATCGCATCACACACGTGGTCGATGGAATTTAAGTAGGTGGAACGGGCAGGTCCGTCCATTTGCCTAATATCCACTCTCGGGCAGGTCAGTCCATTTGCCTAATACCCACTCGTTCCAAGAGCTCATCCCCACCTGTGCTGTTCGCGCACAGTCATACATGAAAACTAAAACGGTGATGAATGTGCTCCTGAAGAGAGACATTTGGGGAAGAAGTATGTACGGCGGCGGGTAATAATCAAATGTTCGTTACTTCATTACGTCGCTTTTAAATTATATGTGTGTGCTTTCCGCCAACCTCTGCCGCCTTCAAGAGCCTGTGAACTACTTTTATGGTCAGCCAGAAAGCGATGGAGAACGTACTGACCATAATTTACCGTCATCAAGTCCACATTACTCTTTGAGCTGACTGAAATAAAATGTTCCTACTGGCTGTTTACGCAGTGGGATCAAGAACTATGACTATAAATAAAAGTTTTGAGTTTTAACTGATTGATATATTCTGTAAAAGTTCACATGCACAAAATAGAAGTCTTGATATTGTAACTAACAGCCCTATAGTAAACAGTAGTATTAAAGTTTAGAGGCGACCTCTATGGGAAGTTCCAAGTAAAATGGTCTATCACTCTAACATCTAATCCCAAAAAGTTAAATGCTCGTGTTAATAGTGGAAAATAATCTGCCGGGCGGTGTGGCCGATTGGTTCTAGGCGCTTCAGTCTGGAACCGCGCGACCGCTACGGTTGCAAGTTCGAATCCTGCCTCGGGCATGGATGTGTGTGATGTCCTTAGGTTAATTAGGTTTAAGTAGTTCTAAGTTCTAGGGGACTGATGACCTCAGATGTTAAGTCCGATAGTGCTCAGAGCCATTTGAACCATTTGAAAATAATCTCGCCACATGCGATACGGTTTTGTCAACACTACGGGCGGGATCCTACCAGTTACTTCCGTGAAATCTAAGAGATCCAGGATGGTGTACAGTCCTCGCTAGTTCACTTCCTACTTTTACCAAAAACGTATTTAAGTCAGCACAGCTATGACGTCATCCGAGGCACAACGCACGCGGGCGTTTGACTGACGCAGGCAGTTTCATATCTCGGTGCGAAGTGTGTCCTACCACTGCCTCTCTGGCTGTATTTATACAGGGTGTTACAAAAAGGTACGGCCAAACTTTCAGGAAACATTCCTTACACACAAAGAAAGAAAATATGTTATGTGGACATGTGTCCGGAAACGCTTACTTTCCATGTTAGAGCTCATTTTATTACTTCTCTTCAAATCACATTAATCATGGAATGGAAACACACAGCAACAGAACGTACCAGCGTGACTTCAAACACTTTGTTACAGGAAATGTTCAAAATGTCCTCCGTTAGCGAGGATACATGCATCCACCCTCCGTCGCATGGAATCCCTGATGCGCTGATGCAGCCCTGGAGAATGGCGTATTGTATCACAGCCGTCCACAATACGAGGACGAAGAGTCTCTACATTTGGTACCGGGGTTGCGTAGGCAAGAGCTTTGAAATGCCCCCATAAATGAAAGTCAAGAGGGTTGAGGTCAGGAGAGCGTGGAGGCCATGGAATGGGTCCGCCTCTACCAATCCATCGCTCACGGAATCTGTTGTTGAGAAGCGTACGAACACTTCGACTGAAATGTGCAGGAGCTCCATCGTGCATGAAACACATGTTGTGTCGTACTTGTAAAGGCACATGTTCTAGCAGCACAGGTAGAGTATCCCGTATGAAATCATGATAACGTGCTGCACTGAGCGTAGGAGGAAGAACATGGGGCCCAATCAAGACATCACCAACAATACCTTTCCATACGTTCACGGAAAATCTGTGTTGATGACGTGATTGCACAATTGCGTGCGGATTCTCGTCAGCCCACACATGTTGATTGTGAAAATTTACAATTTGATCACGTTGGAATGAAGCCTCATCCGTAAAGACAACATTCGCACTGAAATGAGGATTGACACATTGTTGAATGAACCATTCGCAGAAATGTACTCGTGGAGGCCAATCAGCTGCTGATAGTGCCTGCACACGCTGTACATGGTACGGAAACAACTGTTTCTCCCGTTGCACTCTCCATACAGTGACGTGGCCAACGTTACCTTGTACAGCAGCAACTTCTCTGACGCTGACATTAGGGTTATCGTCAACTGCACGAAGAATTGCCTCGTCCATTGCAGGTGTCCTTGTCGTTCTAGGTCTTCCCCAGTCACGAGTCATAGGCTGGAATGTTCAGTGCTCCCAAAGACGCCGATCAATTGGTTCGAACGTCTCCCTGTCGGGACACCTTCGTTCTGGAAATCTGTCTCGATACAAACGTACCGCGCCACGGCTATTGCCCCGTGCTAATCCACACTTCAAATGGGCATCTGCCAACTCCGCATTTGTAAACATTGTACTGACTGGAAAACCACGTTCGTGATGAACACTAACCTGTTGATGCTACGTACTGATGTGCTTGATGCTAGTACTGTAGAGCAAAGAGTCGCATGTCAACACAAGCACCGAAGTCAACATTACCTTCCTTCAATTGGGCCAACTGGCGGTGAATCGAGGAAGTACAGTACATACTGACGAAATTGAAATGAGCTCTAACATGGAAATTAAGCGTTTCCGGACACATGTCCACATAACGTCTTTTCTTTATTTGCGTGTGAGGGATGTTTCCTGAAAGTTTGGCCGTACTTTTTTGTAACACCTTGTATATGGGACAGCGAACCACCAAATGGAACATCTGCCATCAACGACCCTAGGCACAAGTAGCAGTATTTAAACAGCCCCTTTCTCGGACTCGAACTAATTAATAGCTCTGTCGTTTAACAATTTACAACCTTCTTAATTTTTATATAAATGGAGGTAAGTTTGCTTTAGTTACAGAAAAAGTTTTCTCGACTGCATTTAAACTTTGCCTGCCGGCCGAAGTGGCCATGCGGTTCTAGGCACTGCAGTCTGGAACCGCGAGACCGCTACGGTCGCAGGTTCTAATCCTGCCTCGGGTATTGATGTGTGTAATGTCCTTAGGTTAGTTAGGTTTAACTAGTTCTAAGTTCTAGGGGACTAATGACCTCAGCAGTTGAGTCCCATAGTGCTCAGAGCCATTTGAACCAATTTTTTGAACCAAACTTTGCCTGCTGAACTTCCTCTTTAAGATTCCTTCTAACCATTGTTATTTACAATACAGTGTTGAAACTTGGTACAGCTGTATTATTTCATGAATGTAATCGAGCGCTATAGTTGGACCTTTTTATTAGAATCACTAAAGATGCTTAATCTACCATGAATAAGGAGTTTTTCGTTCCAAATTTGGTTTTTACTTATAACCTAATACAGGTAGCTAATTGTTTCGCATATTTAATATTTTTGCATGGAACTGTGGCTACATACGAATTTTCAGCTTTCTGAGTCTAATATTTAGCAGCTGCAGTTGTTCATAAAAATGCCGATTTTAACCAAACTGTTGCTCTGATCAAGTTGAGACCAGTAACTCTTAATTGTGACATACATTTGCAAATCCTAATCAATTTTCAGCTTTCTAGTTTCATTATTTAGCGCCACTTTTTTCTTAAAATCGTGTGTTTTGCATGTTGTTGTTGTTGTGGTCTTCAGTCCTGAGACTGGTTTGATGCAGCTCTCCATGCTACTCTATCCCGTGCAAGCTTCTTCATCTCCCAGTACCTACTGCAACCTACATCCTTCTGAATCTGCTTAGTGTATTCATCTCTTGGTCTCCCTCTACGATTTTTACCCTCCACGCTGCCCTCCAATGCTAAATTTGTGATCCCTTGATGCCTCAAAACATGTCCTACCAACCGATCCCTTCTTCTAGTCAAGTTGTGCCACAAACTTCTCTTCTCCCCAATCCCATTCAATACCTCCTCATTAGTTACATGATCTACCCACCTTATCTTCAGCATTCTTCTGTAGCACCACATTTCGAAAGCTTCTATTCTCTTCTTGTCCAAACTGGTTATCGTCCATGTTTCACTTCCATACATGGCTACACTCCATACAAATACTTTCAGAAACGACTTCCTGACACTTAAATCTATACTCGATGTTTTGCATAAGACACTCATTTGATAATTATCAGACTTTACAATGTTATCACTAACGTACTGAAGCATAAACTGACGATGCTTGGAAAAGTTATTAATATTTTTAATTTCGACCTAAAATTATGGTGCAATCCTCTGTATGTTAAGCACAGATGCGTTATGGTGACGCGGCGCTGGCAGTAGTGAACTGGGGTTAGCCCTGGCAAACTCGCTCACCTATGTACCTCTTACAATGATACAGCGCTGGTTTTGCCTGAAGTATAGGGTCAAAATAACGCTGGCTGGTGAGTTTATCGTGTTCAAAGATTTGGAGGACGGTACGCGAATGCAACATTATGCCTCCCCAGATGAAGACAACTCCCCCATGTACTTCTTTTCATGGATGCTTTCCTACTGACTAGATTTCTATTCATGCCAATGCCCAGCTGTGCAGGAGGACGAGCTCCAGGATATTTGACGAGCGGTGTGGCCTGACCATCCCTCCCCCCTCCCTCCTCCTTATCCCTCCACCATTTAAGGGCCATCGGACACATGTTGTACGCATTGCGGAGGCGTTCTGCAGCACGTCAGCATGCATCAACTACCATCTATCAGTTGTCAACATGCATGCAAGTCCGAAGGAACATTCCATCGAAACCCGGAATGACACAGGCTCTGCAAAATCGTATTTATGCGCCGACACCGGGCGAGCAACCTTCAAGTAAAGTGTCTCCCCTGTACGGGAATATACATACATCAAAAAAAGTATTGCATCAGCCCGGTTCCCAGAACTCCTGAACACCAGACGTTGACTGTGGATTTTGTATCACAGACACAGTCCCTTTGACTGTTGAGATGTCACTTAACCCGGCCAAAGATCTAAACAAGGGCCTATTAGACGGGCGACGTCCGACTGCCAATGAGTTCCAGTCATTCCCCCAGGAAGAAGGTACACGGCTCGTGTTGTCTGTAGTTCAATCATGCCTAGACGGTCAATACCGCCGTTCCATCGCGTCCGCATAGTGACTTTGTGCCAGGAAGGGCCCTTAACAAGAGCAGTTTCCAGGCGTCTCGGAGTGAACCAAAGCGGTGTTGTTCGGACATGGAGGAGATACAGACAGGCAGGAACTGTCGCTGACATGCCTCGCTCAGGCCGCCCAAGGGCTACTACTGCTGTGGATGACCGTTACTTGCGGATTATGCCTCGGAGGAACCCCAACAGCAACGCCACCATGTTGAATAATGCTTTTCGTGCAGCCACAGGACGTCGTGTTACGATTCAAACTATGCGCAATAGCCTGCATGATGCGCAACTTCACTCCCGACATCCATAGCGAGGTCAATCTTTGCAACCACGACATCATGCAGCGCGGTACAGTCGGGCCCAACAACATGCCGAATGGACCGCTCAGGGCTGGCATCACGTTCTCTTCACCGATGAGTGTCGCATATGCCTTCAGCCAGACAATCGTCGGAGGCATGTTTCGAGGCAACCCGATCAGGCTGAACGCTTTAGACACACTGTCCAGCAGGTGCAGCAAGGTGGAGATTACCTGATGTTTTGGCTTGGCATTATGTGGGGCCGACGTACGCCGCTGCTGGTCATGGAAGGCGCCGTAACGGCTGTACGATATGTGAATGCCACCGTCCGAACGATAGTGCTACCATATCGGCAGCATGTTGGCGAGGCATTCGTCTTCGTGGACGAAAAATCGCGCCCCCTTCGTGCACATCCTGTGAATGACTTCCTTCAGGATAACGACATCGCTCGACTAGAGTGGCCAGCATGTTCTCCAGACATGAACCTCATCGAACATGCCTGGGATAGATTTAAAAGGGCTGTTTATGGACGACGTGACCCAACAATCAATCTGAGGGATCTACGCCGTATCACTATTGAGGAGTGGGACAGTCTGGACCAACAGTACCTTGATGAACTTGTGTATAGTATGCCACGACGAATACAGGCATGCATCAATGCATGAGGACGTTGTACTGGGTATTAGAGGTAACAGTGAGTACAGCAATGTGGACCACTACCTTGAAGGTCTCGCTGTATGGTTGTACAACATGCAATGTGTGGTTTTCATGAGCAATAAAAAGGTCGGAAATGATGTTTACGTTGATCTCTTTTCCAATTTTCTGTACAGGTTCCGGAACTCTCGGAACCGAGGTGATGCAGAACATTTTTTGATGTGTGTACATAATGGATGTACGAATACAGGCTGTAGACACATTGTTGCCGACACATAGCAGTGTGCGTGTTGCTCTGAGTCATGCGCGCACAGGCTAATGGTATTGCCGGCACGGTAGCTCAGCGTGTTTGCTCAGAGAGTTAGCCACCCTCTGTAATAAAAAATTGAGTGAACGGATCAGCGAACAACCTGAACGGGTGTCATCGGACGTCCACCCCGAACAAATTAAAACGACGAACAATATACTCGTAGAACAAAATGAGAGCAACAAAAAAAAAACGTGTTTGCTCAGAGGGTTAGCTGCCCTGTGTAATAAATAAATAAAAAAAAAGAGTGAACGGATCAACGATCAATTTCAACAAGTGTCATAGGACGTCCGCACAGAACAAAAACAACGAACAATAACAAACAAAATGAGTTCAGAAAGCCGGCCGGGGTGGCCGAGCGGTTCTAGACGCTACAGTCTGGAACAGCGCGACCGCTACGGTCGCAGGTTAGAATCCTGCCTCGGGCATGGATGTGTGTGATGTCCTTAGGTTAGTTAGGTTTAAGTAGTTCTAAGTTCTAGTGCTCAGAGCCATTTGAACCATTTTGAGACCAGAAAAAAAAGGTAAGCTGGAAATCCGGATTCGAGGCCCGGTCTGGCAAACATTTTCGTTGTCATCTTTCCATTACACAGCTGATGGTTGTCCATTATTCGAAACAGCGGAAACGTTTCGTATACCTTACCAACCTCGTGGCCAGCATAGGAGCATATCGCACAGCGTGCATTGCAGTCCGTGGTGATCATATCGCCTATTAACAACCAAAGGCCACCCCGTTTGTAATGTCCAGGGGACCACAATGAATCAAGGTCGTTTCAGTGTAGTTATTTTTCTTTGATAAAAAGTGTCATTTCTCTTCGTCTCATTGTTTATTTCTTTCAATTATCTTCTGTACTACACTGTAGCAGGTCTTTCTATGTACGGTTGTAGTCTCTCCCCAGCTTCCTACTTCCATCTATTCTCCACATTAAACTATGTCCAGTCCAAGTAATTAATAGCAAAGTCTTTTATGAAGATTAGAGATGAGCAAAGATTACAATAAAGCTTCTAGTTTACTTAGCTTCTCATGTTGAGATGTCTCCAGTTCTTGTCTAGGGGTTTGAAGCGGAAAATCTCACATCAGGCGCTGTCGCTTGGTTTCAACTAAATAAATTTGTAGATTGTTAATGAAGCATTTATTTTACGCAAATACATTTTCTCACATTTTAGTATGTCATATACTCTTTTGATTTTTCACAGTAACAAATCGAAATTACATTGTTCGTACAAAAAACAAAAAAAAGTCCGATCACATAACAGGCATGCTTAGGACCCTCACATTCTGCGAAAATAATAATATTCCAAAGGGTTTACAATTTTTCTTAACAAATGAATTTCTACTAGTTTTCCATACATTATTAATTTTGATTATTATTTCATAAATGAATTTTAAATGTGTAAATAATTCGTAATTTTAAATGTTTCTAAAAAAATAATTTTAACTGTACATTCAGAACTAGTGCTCATCGATTACAACAGCGAAACTACAATATTTTACGAGGGTTGGAACTGATATAGGGGTAACTATTTATTCACAACCGATACAAAAGAGTTACTTGTTTGCACCTGTTACTGTCCTTCAAAGTACGCACCAACATTGTGTAGAACCCATTGCCAGCGACGTGGAAGGCGTAGTATACCGTTCGCAGAGCCTGTTCTGTTGACGGTGCGAACGGAGCGGTCTACTGCCTGTCGAATCTCTGGAACAGTTCTGAAGTGAATGCCACGAAGTGTTTCCTTCATCTTCGGAATCAATTCAAAGTCACAAGGACTTAAGTCCGGAGAGTATGGTGGATGGTACAGTACTTCCCTGTCCCGTCGATCGAACAGAACAGCCACAGCTTGCGCTGTATGCGCCCGCTCATTGTCGTGCAAAATGATGGGTGGGTTCCGCAGAAAGTGTCGCCGCTTCTTTCGCAAAGTTGGTCGCAGGTGATGCTCCAAAAACGAATAGTAATATTGTGCATTGATGGTCTGCAGTGGAGGAACGTATTGCGTTAGGATAACACCATCACAGTCGTACACGAGAATCACCCTAACTTTAGACCGCTTCATTTGCATCATCAATAGAACAGGCTCTGCTAACGATATACTACGCCTTCCACATCGCTGGCAACAGGTTCTACACAACGCTGGTGACTACTTTGAAGGACAGTAACAGGTGCAAACATGTAACTCTTTTGTATCGGTTGTGAATAAATAATTGCCAATATTTAAGTTCCAACCCTCGTATAAGCTAATTCCTTTTTTATATATTTTTCTTGAAATATAGCATACTGTGTATGAAATTACATTTAAGTTTTCAGAAAAGCAACTGAGATAATATTAAATCGTCCAAAGTCCGAAAAATAATACTGGTATGGACAACTACTATTGAGGAAAAGTAATGCTAGAGAAGGATGTCCCGTTACATGGTTAAAGTTTCATCCAGCTGTGTTACTTGGCACTGATTCATTATACGAAATGTAATTTTATCCTCAAGTTTCGCTCATCTTGGTGTATTTGTAGTACGCGTAATAAATAAAGATTCGTTCATTGATGTAATTTTAGTGGACAGCAGTGTGCAGTATGTTACGGGCAGCACACGGTCTGTGCGTTTGCAGCCGCCTGTGAGCAAACGCCGCCTAAGTCTGGGCTGACTTGAGCAGTCCGATCGTAATGCTCCGGCTGACGTGGCCGCTGACCCTAGCGTTAATTGGTGCGCCCACCGTGGCTCTGGCTAGACAGCCGTCTGCCGAGGTCGATCCAAATATAGCCAGCCAGCCCAGTTCACTGGGGTTTCCGGGGGGGCGGGGGATAAAAAGTCTCGCGCCGGAGTGTCCTGTGATCGCTCTTAATCCAAAACTTGTCTTGAATATTTTACTATACGCTTTTCTCCAGCTTCAATAAACTATGTAAAAGCATTTCCTATATGTGTATCAACTTGAACTTTTTATGTTGTTATACAAGAGGTTAGTTAGTGACATGTGCTATAGGCCATTTGAACGATTTTTTTGTCGAGACGATGTGGAACGAGTTAGCTTATAATATATCTATGTAATGTTCAGGTAACTATTTTTTATTTTATTTATTTACTTTTTTAAGCTTTCGGATTTTAAGTAGAAATCCCTCCATGGAATATGAGTTGTCCAGGAGAAATTAAAACTAGTTTTCTTACTTTTCAGACATTTGACGACGGGACGCTCTATAACGAATGCCATATTTCTTTTTCTGATAGTAGATTGGTTTTATTCAGTATTTCAGTACACCATATTATTCCCCATGTTTTGGCTGCAAAACTCTATTGTTGTGTGCGGCCCTTAGGTTAGTTAGGTTTACGTAGTTCTAAGTTCCAGGGGACTGATGACCATAGATGTTAAGTCCCATAGTGCTCAGAGCCATTTGAACCTTTTGGATTTGCCTGACACCTTACAGGGGTGCAAGCTTTATTGGGACAAACAGGTGGAAGTCGGAAGGTGCGAGATCCTGGGACCACGTTGGATAAGGGAGAACAGTCCAATGAAGTATTGTCAGCTCCTGTAGGGTGCGCTGACTTGTGTGTCCCTTGTGTTGTCATGAGAAGCAGAAGTTCGTTTGTATTTTTGTGGCGACGAACGAGCTGAAGTTGTTTCTTCAATTTCCTGAGGGTAGCACAATACACTTAAGAGTTGATCGTTGCACCGTGAGGGAGGACACCAAACACAATAGATCCTTCAGAACCACGGAACACCGTCGCCATGACTTCACGAGTTCAGGGTCCGACTTCGAAGTGAAATGAAGAGATGAACCCATGTTTGATCGCCTGTGATGGTTGTCACTATCAGCCTCATGACGCGCAAGCAGTTCCGCACACATGGTCCTTCGTTACTTTGTATGGTGTTCTATTAGGCGGTGAGGAACCCAGCAAATAGTTCATATGGGTCTGAGGACTTTGGGACTTAACATCTGAGGTCTTCAGTCCCCTAGACCCAGAACTACTTAAACCTAACTAACCTAAGGACAGCACACACATCCATGCCTGAGGCAGGATTCGAACTAGCGACCGTAGCAGCAAGAAACCCAGCAGGCACACACCTTCCAGTACCCCAGCTGGTGGACGAGTGTGTCAGTACTGCCAACAGAGACGTTCAGGTAAACAGTGGGGTGTTTGATTACGATCTGACGATCACCTCGAATGAGTGTGTCCACACGTTCCAACATTTCAGGAGTCACAGCTGTATGTGGCAAGCTGGCATGCGAGAGATCAGGCAGGTTTACGCGACCTTGTTGCGATGATGAAAGACGCTTCGCCCAATGACTCACAGCCCTTTTGTTCACTGCCAGGTGTCCGTAAACATTCTAAAAGATCCTACGAATATAATGAAAATGTTCAAAGATAATTCTTTTCGCTCTAAATTTAGCTAAGCGCTAACGTTGATGATGGGGGCTGGGGATGGAGAGGGGCTAGTATCTAATATCAGATTGAACTCTGGGGTACTTGTGTCAGAAAGGTTGGGAACCACTGCTCTATATGTCTTCTGTTAAGCGGTGAGGAACTCAGAGGGCACACACTTTTGAATACTTCAGCTAGTGGACGGGTGCGTCAATACTGCCAGCAGAGACGTCCAGGTGTTTGATTGTCATCCGTGGATCACCTCGAATGAGAGTGTCCGCACGTTCCAAAACTGCAGTAGTCACCAGCTCTGTGCGACCGGCCGGCATGCGGGAGATTGGACAGGTTTGCGCGACCTTGTTGCGATGATGACATGCGCCTCGCCCGACGACTCACCGTGCTTTTGTTCAATTCCAGGTTTCCGTAATCATTTTGCAAGTTCTATGATTATCTGCGATGATCTGGTTTTCCGCCAAAAGAAACTCGATGACACCCCCTGCGTGTAATGCACCTCTATTAGAGACGCTATTTTGAAGTCTACAGCATTGCCCCATGACCTATCGTAAGTTCATGAAACTATAGGAGCTGAAACGTGAGTATACCACTATGTCCCACAAAAAACTACACATTTTTACAACCGCAGTTTGCCGGGAAAATGTGTTGTATTTATTATTAAACGCTCCTCGTATATTATTGGCCAGATGATCAAAATTTGTTGTTGCTGCATACTGCGCTCGTTGCTAAGCCATTGACGGTTCGAATAATGGGTAATGAAGGTAATTTTTTCCTGCTCTTCTCAAATTGTGATCGATTATTTACGCCGAATTCCATTAGCAAATAAATAAGCCGCGTCAGGGCATTTAAAATATCCAACTGATTAAACAGGTGTCTACACGCCTTCTTTTGAGTACATTACGTTTTAGAATATGTTGGAAGATACATGTCAGTAAGGAAACTGGACATTCATTCTTGTTATGTTTCTTATAAAGAGGCTTAATAATTCCATATTTTGTCCTCTCTGAAAAAATTGTCTTTACTAATGATACATTACATATCATCCTAAGGACATTACTTATTACGTTGGAACAACTTTTCAGAATTCTGTCAATACCATATGAGCCTTTGTCGCTTAGAATTTTTAGAATTCTATTAATTTCAGTGAAGAACGTTGATGATACTTCTTGTTATTTAAAGTTTTGTGGAATGGCATGTTTAATATTTTCCCTTGCTTCTTCAACTGAACCATTTAATATTATTTTTGCTGCTACATTTAGAAAGTGATTGTTAAAAGTACTTGCAGCTTGTGAATTATAAATCATAATATTGTCATTTAATTTAACCGGTATGGTATCTTGTTTACCAGCAGTCCTGTCTTCCATTAGATAATATTCTGTATAGTTTTAATCTTACTAGCTGCATGATTAATTTCTATCAGAACTTATACATTTGTGTACATTTTAATGACTTTCCTTAAAATATAATAGTAATTTTGTAATGTGCAAGTAATGTCGGAGCTTGACTTATCCTGACCTTAACATAAATTTCCATCTTTCTCTTATATGAGATTTTAATTCCCTTTATTATCTACTTCTTACTTGTTTATTTAATAGATTTTCTGGATAACTTTTTAGGAAAGCTACTTTCAAATATTTACACTAATTTACTATGGAACAAATTGAATTAGACAATAGCATCTCTTTCTGGTAAATACATCAACCCGCACTACCTCTTTTAACTCACTCTGAAAACATTGTATCGTATTCCCATTTTCAAACCTGCCCCGGGGCTGTAAGGTGCCATATTGTTTAATTCCATTCATTGTGCACCATTATCAGTTAGCCCATTAACAATTGGAAACACATTACTTGTTTCAAACTAAGCACTGTTTACACAAATGATGTCAATAAGGGTCCTGCATTCTCGCTACACTTATTATTCAAATAAAAATTAATTTGTAATTAATTTGTTATGTTGACAGCAGTTAACGTAATTTAAGAATACACTACGTGACAGAAAGTGAAACATCCAGAACACATGATCGAGCGCCAATGTAACTTCATACACATAGACATCATCAAAAAGTATGTAAAGGATTAGAGTTTCATTTCTCTGTAACAGGTATAATGGCCACCAATTTTAATTAGTGATATTCTGATAGGGTAGATAAGGGCAGCGAACAGTGCCAGACATTGAGTTATCGCTGTGAAGGATACGGAGATGCAGTACAGCCATGTGATACAGCATTATACTCATCTGACAGAAATTGAAAGTGACTTCATTGTGGGTTTCCATTTGGCCAGCTGGTCGAAACATGTCAGATTCAGATTAGTGGAGCGATCATAAATGACAGCGGCCAGATGTTGCACTGTGCCGGAACAGGAGGACAAGCAAATTCGTTGTTAAGTTACCGACCAACCACGTCTGGCCATGACGAGGGAGGAGTACCTTATTGTGCGCCAAGAACATAGTAACCCTTTCACATCTGCGTCCGCCATCCGAGAACAAGTAATGGACTCCCTCCATTTATATGTCATCCCACAACATTGGTTGTAGACAAACAACAGCCGTGAGGACTATGGTATAACCGTCCAATAAGTCGGTTTCTGTTAACACCACCACACAAACGGCTGTGTTTGGAGGGGGGCTGTAACAAGGATTATGGACTGCTTATGAATGAGACTGCATTGTATTCAGTGATGAATCGCTGTTTTTCACTACCCCACTCGATCATCGTCAGGGAGTACGGCGTCTACCCGGGGAGAAGTCCCACCTTTCCATTGTTTTGGAGAGGGAAAGTGAGGTTACTCCTAGCTTCACTGTGTGGGGAGTCGCCTAGTACGATTTCAGTTCACGGCTGATAGTTGTTGAGGGAAGTCTGACGGCACAATTGTACGTCACGGACATCCTGCATCCTCACGTGTTACTTCTCATGAAACATATTGTGGTGCCATTTTTCAAACGGTCCACGCTAGTATTCACAGTAGACACGTCTCTATGAACTGTCTGCGTGATGCTGAAGTTGTCCTGTGGACTGCAAGGTCCCCAGATGTGTTCCCAATAGAACACGTGTGCGACCAGCTGGGACGTCAACTCTGTCACAGTGTCAAAATCCGTGGTATCGAGGACCACTTACAACAGCTGTGGGCCAAGTTGCCTCAGTAGAGGATACAAAGCCCTCATAAAACCTTTCCCAAAACAATCAGTGTCTAGACCACAAGGCAGTGCAAAGTCACAATGGAAAATTTTTCGTGAATTGGACCCGCATTTCCAGTCACTGAAGTAACATTCATAACCTCTCAATTCCTCCTCTTCTGGATGCTTCACTTTTTTTGTTAGGTAGAGTACATGTGCACTGCAAAACTAGCAGACACTCATATTTTACAGTGAGTTTTAATCTCTAAGATTTAGTTTTTTCATGTAAATCATTTAAGCCAAATGACGGGGTGGTTCCCTTGAAAACAATGGTACCGATTTCCTTCGCTATCCACCTCTATAACTACACCTCTATAACTACATTACTAATACGCAAACAATGATAAGGTTTGTGGCGAAAGAACTTAAAGCACCAATATCGCATCAACCCTTTCCTGTCCCACTAGTGAATTGGACGAGCGAGTGTCGAAGAGACTACGTATTATCTCTAATTTCTCTGACTTTCAAGTCGAAACCTCTTCCCGAGACGTATATGGGACGCCGTTATTTTGCCTGAAGGAGACACAGCGGTCGTTAGGAATTACAGTACACATAAACCGCCACTGGCAGTGTATTATCTGATTTATTACTAACGCTCGCCATATACGACCATCTTCAGGTATTCATTGCCCTGCTGGCAACACGTTATAAGTTTATAGCTTCGCTCGGCTCCATCGTCAACCCACCAATTAGCGTGTTGCCACTAGGCAATGAAAATTTGATGATGTTCGCGTGTGATGAGCAAACGTAGTAATCAATATAGAGATAATTAATTAATGAAGGCTTGGTTTGCCCGTGCGAGCCGCTGTAACTCCGCAAACCACCCCCGCAGCCCCATGCGGGTTTCATGATATGGTAGTCCTCCATCCCCTATACACGAAGAAGATGTCGTTTTGGAAGTTCAGGGGTTATGTGCGGAGATCAGGGCGTCAGAAAAGAGACCGTCTCAAAAATGTACTACATACGGCAGTTAGTCAAACGGCTAAGAATCGAGTGCTGAAATAGTCGAGAATGGTCACAGTTTTCTTTCTAGAATGTTTGAGAATGTCGGCGAATATTATAGAATGTGTCAGTATATTATAGAACCTTCCAGAAAGTTCTAGACGATTCAAGAATGTTTGAGTATGTTATAGAATCTTTAAAAAGGTTCCCAAATGACATAGAATGGTCCCGAGTGTTCTAGAATTGTCCAGAATATGCGAGAATGCTCTAGAATATTCCAGGAGGTTCGAGAAAGTACTCGAATATTACATTTTGATATTGTGGTGGGGGTACGATCTCTGGCTCAGAAGAGCATACATAGACGATGGCTTCAGAATTCTTTTAAAAATAGATTAGAGGGGATCAACGAAAAGTGAAAGTGACAAAAAGAGAAATAAATTTAAGTGGAAATGAATTGTTTAAGGTAATGATCAGTGTATTAAGCAGAAGCTTTATGAATATTCTTGAATGTGAACGACTGTTTTAAAAACGTTCTAAAATAATCTCGAATGTTCTAGACTACTACAGAGCTATGGGAATTACCCTGGAGTATTCTTTAACTTTTGCAAATATTCTCTAATGTTTCAGATTGTTCAGAAATTTCCAGAAAGACACAGAGATTCCTTTAACGTTCTCGAATATTTATGAATGTTTTGCGTTGTTTTCTAAACTCCTGGAAATTTCTCAGTGTATGACAAAGAAATAAATAAATGTGTTGGAAAATTTTTGAATTAAAGAGTACTTAAGAGTATTTTTGAGCATTCTAAAGTATTTTTGACATGAAATATTAACATTTTTACGATTTTTTTTTAATTATTCATTTTCACAGTTTTCTCGGATGTTCTTGAGTTTTCTGCACTGTTCTCAGAAGAAAAATGAAACTAAAGACCAAGCGAAGCTACCTGTGGCATGTTATCAGTACACTAAGAGGATAATAGGTTCATTGGCCCTTCGTGCGCTCCCTGATCTTATAACAATAAACTTCCATGTGATATGCAACGTCTCTGTTGTAGCGTGTGTCACGAGGTTTTGTTGAATATACCCGTAACGCCCTCGTTCCATCTATACGATTCCGTGACGAAACGTGCCGCTCTTGGTTGGGTCTTCTCTGCTTCTTCTATTAATTTTGCCTGGGTACGGTCTGAGACATAATAATACTCAGGTATCGGTCTAACGAGTGCTTTGTAAGGCACTTCTATTGTGAGTGAATTACAATTTCTAGTTTATTCCATTTTATGTTGTTCCAAGCGGTAGCTCGTGAGTGTCTTAAGGTATATTATGTTTCCAGTATCTGTCACCAATAGCGTAAACAAACAGTAACAGGTTTATTCGTCTACTCATGCACAATATAGTAAATTTATTTACGATGAGATTCGTATTCCAGTCCAGGCACCGAGCGGCGCTTTCCTGAGGGTCTTCCTATATTTGGGTACAGTCTTCTAACGCTGTAAGAGAGAAACTTTTGCTCTAAGCAGTATACAGAGCGTTAAAAACTAGTTATAGAAAAGTAACGTTTAATTGTGAAAAGGGTAAATAACTTACAGAAACGCGCATCTTCCTGTTTTCGCGGCGCAATGATCGCTCCATTAACTTTATTGCCTGCGGCCGCATAAATTCCACTTCTTCTTCTGTTAATTCGGCTGTGCATCGTCCAGCCATCTTCAGAGTGAGCCGAATGACTGACGCTCCGGCACTCGCTGCGTCCTTTTGAGCTCGCGGATCACCCCACTGCGCGTGCGGCCACCAGATACACGAGGCGACAGGGACGTTGATCGGTGGAAAGAGGAACAACACATGCATGAATTATATCTGTGGCTGCGCGGTCGATACAAGCTGTGACATCGATATATTACTGCGAGCTGTACGGTGGCGACGACTTTGTAAGTTTATTACAGAAAGTGCCCAATTCTATGATTTATCCAAGCTGAAGCCGCTACTTCTATTGGTTAAATTCGTCGCTAACAGAATTTCAGTTGCTTCTTCCGCTACTAAGCCCCAGAAAGATGAAAAACTTCGACGTATTCGTACCCCATTGAGTGCAACCGGTGAGTTTAAATCTATCGGATTCCAGTGTCTTTTCATTGAAGTCCTCCATAAACAAATTGAACACCAAGGCCGACAAGGGACCACCCATGCCGACACCGTCACTCTGTTAAAAAAATTCGTTATTAAATAAAAAGTATATCGAGGTCATGGCATTTTTAATCTCTTTATTAAAAGTTTTGCCAGAAAGAGATAATAATTCTTAAAGGGGGACCTTTGCGAATAACCACACTACATCGAAACTGATTAATATATTACAACTGGTCAGTTTCAGTGATTTTAATTTGCCAATGAAGTCCCCAGAGTTACATATATGAGAGCACATTTTCCCACAACACACCTTAGTTACAACTCGAAGTGTTTGGAACGGTCATACGTAAGAGAGCCAATATTACTATCGGACACATAGGAACATCTTCCTTATGGATCTTTGGAAGTCTATAAAGCCTCGGAGGAACCGTACCACTTGGTTTCAATCTTCGCACAACTTCTGGCGGAAAGTAGGAGGCGTTCAGAAGCGAAGCAGTCTTCCTTACCATCTGGTTCGTATGATCTTTACTCATCGTGCAGTATGTGCTATCTCTCAATAAACTATAGTTTTTATCGTGATACTCGTCACGAGACATTAAAGCAGTGGCGTTATCTTTATCAGACGGAAGAACCACCGTATCGGTGTTCTGGCGAATCTTACGTAGTGCAGCCCTCTCTGCGACAGATACATTGCACCTTACTGGGAGAACCTTTATAATTGCTCACAAGTTTCAAAGCTCATTCTTCTACTGAATCCTTGGAAAGCTTTCGAAAAGCTTCTTCAACGGCACTGATGAACGCAGGTATTGGTAAAACGTTTGACGTAGCTCCAAAGTTCAGTCCTTTACTTAAAACCATAAGCGTTGGATCGTCCAAATCTTTATCCTACATTTTAGGAAAGCTAGTGCTGCTATTGTTAAGGAGAGGATCCGGTTTACCCGTCGAAAATTGTACCTGATTTCTGAACAACTTTATCGCCTTCAGCTGAAGATGTCTATGGAGTTACCCTACAGTTCATGGAACTGGATAGATGGTATAACATGGGCCAAATTATATTAGGTTCGAGAGGTGGCCACATCGAGACAGACGGCAAAGTTTAGCCGGCTTCAGACGTCTTCGCAGCAAGAAACTGTTACACTCCGTCATTAATGACGTTTGTAGTTGGGTTGACGTGGCAGCTTAAAACTGAATTTGGCCAGTGTTTTTGTGAACGAGTTATTACGTAAACGCCTATCATTCAAACCCCAGAAATTGGAACTGTCGCAAGCTTTAAGAGAAACTGACAAAGGAAAACGAGCTGAGTTTTCTGTAGAAATGTGTAACAATACGCTGACTGAAAATGGTTTTCTTAGTAAAATTGTGTTCAGTGACGTAGCCATTTCCACTTCTACGATAAAGTCAATCAGTATCACGTTCGAATATGGGGTGAACAGAAACCACGTTACGTAATCGAACATGTACGGGACTTGCCTAAGGTAAATGTTTTTTGCACTGTGAGTTGTAAGAAGATTTTCGATCTTTTATTTTTTGCCGAGTCAATTGTAACTGGAATATCGTACTTGTACGTGCTTGAACACTATCTAATGCTTCAATTAACAACAGGATGTGGGTACAGAATTTATTTTTCAGCAAAGTGGCGCGCCACCACATTGTCATCATGAAGTTATCGCGTATCCCCGTAGGAAATGACGACTTGGACTGAACGAGGTGGAACATTATCTTGGCCACGACGGCCACCTGATTTAACCCCTGTGGACTTATGTGTACTGGATAACATTGAAGACAGAGTGTTTGTTCCTCCGCTTTTGGAAAACGCCGAGGAGCTGCGACAACGAATAACACAAGCCATTGCAACTGCTACCATTAAACAAGATTTAATACATAGGATTTGACAGGAAAATGATTACAGATGAGACATTTGTCGTGTTGTAGAAGGTGGCGACACTCGAAGTATACTGCATTCAGTGCAGTACCAACCTTTTCTGTAAGTTATTTACCTTTTTCCCAATGAAAGGGTACTTCCATATAACTAATTTCTAGACACCCTGTACAGCTGATTACATATGATAAGTTAAATTGTGTTGAATTTCTCTGCACTCGCTTGGCGTTGTAAAGAAAAAAATCTTTTTAATATCAGCCAGTTTACAGATGCGGTAGCATTTGCTGTATTTTATCAATATTGAAAGGTCGGTTCTATCACTGTAATCGTACTTATTACAAGTCAACAGTATGTTTTGAAGGACATTTACCTCATTTCAGGTTGTCAGCACTAAAATCTCATATAATTAAAACATTAAAACTCTAGTTACTCATTCGCAGCGTTCATGACTTTTTTATTTTATTTTGTTTCGTAAACGCTCCAAATGTGTTGCTAGCATTTACTGTTATAATTGTATATAATTTTACCACGACAACCTTGAAAAGTATTTGTGTTTGTATTTACGTCTTGATTAATTTGAATCCTAGCAGAAATTGCCAAAAGTAATCCATCAATTAGTTCTGAATTAATTTGTAATCCTGGCCGGAGTTACCAGATTAAATTCAATTCTTGTTACCTGGTTTAATAGTTGAACTCACTTTACGGCAGGTAGACTGCAGACTGAAAAAAATAATCAATTTAAAAGATTAAGTCGTGGAAACATACAACATATGACCTTAGTATAAATAGGTCCTTCCTGGTAGGAATAACGCATCCAAAGCACAATTTTGCGGAGTCTGCATTGTTTGCAGATGATGCTGTCATTTACTGTCTTGTAAAGTCATCAGATCATCAAAACGACTTGCAAAATGTTTTAGATAAGATATCTGTATGGTGCAAAAGTGGCAATTGACCCTGAATAAAGAAAAGTGTGAAGTTATCCACATGAGTACTAAAATAAATCAGCTAAATTTCGATTACGCGATAAGTCACACAAATCTGAGGGCTGTAAATTCAACTAAATACTTAGGGATTACAATTATAAATAAGCTAAATTGGAACGATCACATAGATAATACTGTGGGTAGAGCAAACCGAAGACTGCGATTCATTGGCAGAACACTTAGAAGGCGCAACAGGTCTACCAAAGAGACTACTTACACTACGCTTGTCCGCCATATTCTGCAGTATTGCTATGCTGTGTGGGATCCGCATCAGGTGGGAATGATGGATGACATCTAAAAAGTACAAAGAAGGGTAGCTCGTTTTGTATTATCGCGAAATAGGGGAGATAGTGTCACAGACATGGTACGTGAATTGGAGTGGCAATCATTAAAACAAAGGCGTTTTTCGTTGCTACGGGATCTTCTCATGAAATTTCAATCACCAGTTTTCTCCTCCGATTGCGAAAACATTCTGTTGGCACCGACCTACATAGGGAGAAAAGATCATCTCTATAAAATAAGAGAAAGCAGGGCTCGCTCAGAGAAATTTAAGAGCTCGTTTTTTCCGCGTGCCGTTCGAGAGTGGAACGGTAGAGAGACAGCATGAAGGTAGTTCATTGAACCATATGCCAGGGACTTTATTGTACATAGCAGGGTAATCACGTAGATGTAGACGTAGATACTGTGGACAGCAGATGTGTTGAAGGAGGAAGCTCAGGACCCGAATCAGCAACGCGGCGTCCAGCTGGGGAGGCAGTATCACCTATAGCTAGGACGCAGTTCTCAGGTGCTCCATCCAACAGATTGAAGGCGGTGATCTGCAGTCACTTGGTATGGCCCTTCACTACTGGAAGGCCCAGGTAATCAACATCTTCTGCCAGTCACGGAAATGACTAAACAGGAGTGGCAGCTTGCAAGAGCTAAGTTCCACTACAGCTGGCTGGAAGGGGCCTGAGAGGCTAAGCCTTCACTCACACAGCAGGTAGCATATTAAGATTCACCAATTAATTTATCCTGTAACTAGCGCGACTGTCATTCCGCCGGAATCAGATATGAAGATGGGACGAACAGACACTGAGACTGCGTCTCCTCAAGCAGGAGTATTTAAGCTGGACATAACGTCATGGCAGCCAGTGATTCGATCATTTGCCTCATTATCTGGAGGTGTCAGCAAATTTGTCCGCGGTGTTTCCAGCAGTGCTAGGACGCCGTGGAGTGGCTGAGCTCCGGTGTTACATGTTATTACGCCGTACTGTGTAGCCCGTAGAATGACGTATTGGGTGCCGTCTTTTTTGTTTTTTTTTTGAGTCATCAGTCTTCTGCCTGTGACCCGCCACAAATTCGCCTCCACATCAGAGGAGCGCTTGCAACTTACGTCCCCCAATATTTGCTGGATGTATTCCAATCTCTGTCTTCCTCTACAGTTTTTACCCTTTGCAACTCACTCCAGCACCGTGAAAGTTATTCCGTGAGGTCTTAACAGATATCCTAGCATTCTGTCCGTTCTTCTTATCAATATTTTTCATATATTCCTTTCCTCGCCGATTCTGCGGAGAATTACCTCATTACACACCTTGTCAGTTCACCTTATTTTCAACATTCTTCTGTAGCACCATATCTCAAATGATTCGATTCTCTTCTACTCCGGTTTTCCCACGGTCCATGTTTCAATACTATACAATGCTCTGCTCCAAACGCACATTCTCAGAAATTTCTTCCTTAAATTAAGGCCTGCGTTTGATACTATTAGACTTCTCTTGTGCAGGAATACACTTTTTGCCAGTGCTAGTCCGATTTTTACGTCGTCCTTGCTCCCTCTGTCATGGGTTATTTTGATGCCTAGGTAGCAGGATTCCTTAACTTCACCTACATCGTGATATCCAGTCCTGATGTTAAATTTGTCGCTGTTCATATTTCTGTTAGTCCTCATTACTTTCGTCTTTCTTCGATTTACTCTCAATCCATATTTTGTACTCATCAACCAGTGCACTCCATTCAGCGGATCGTGTAATTGCTCTTTTATTTCACTAAGGATAGCAATGCCATCAGCGAGTCTTATCATTGATACTCCTTTGTCTTGAATTTTAATCCCACTGTTGAACTTTTCTATTATTTCGGGCGTTGCTTCTTCGGTGTATAGATTGAACAGTAAAGGCGACAGACCACATCCCTGTCTTACACCTTTTTTAATCCGAGCACTTCGTTCTTGGGTTTCCGCTTTTATTTTTCTGTCCTGGTTCTTGTACATATTGTAAATTACAAGTCTTTTCCTGTAGCTCACTCTTTACCTTTTTGGGAACTTATAAAGGCACATTTGCATGCCGTGCGTGAGTTTCCTCGGAAACGCGAAATCTTAATAATTAATCTGTGAGAAATAAATAAAGCCTATGGCACAGAACTGCAGCGCTGTGTCGCTGATAAAACAAAAACAGAATTACGTTACTCGTATGTTTGATTAAGAAAGAGAGCCCTGGTTGAAGTGGTGCGAGAAGCACGTATTTTAGTTTATTGTCTGGCACACCGCCATATTTCATGATATAGAAAATTACTGCGAGTTGCAACCATACTAGGCACTCGATTCTGTAAAGAATTTATATTTATAAAAGTAAGTAGGATTATGAACTGTAGGCTTATTCATTGAATATATCTGATTTAACTAACTGTGTAATTTTTTGTTTAGTAGACAATCACCTCTGTACGACGTTTTGGCATGGCTGGCAAATTATTGTAATATTGAGATTTAGTTTATGAGTCCGCACCTACCGCAGCAGTCTTTGGAAACGATTTAATTACGAAGTCCGATTATTTCAGTTTTATTTCACGGTCAACTACGAGTAACATTGCCTTTACGAAAAAGCCATTGTCAAGCGTCTGATACCGAATAATCAAAACCTGACGACGCATAGGAGAGCCAATCATACAGATAAAAATAATTAATATTTTATTTTATTTTATTTTATTTTATTTTATTTATTTTATAAACTGTCTACTGAGCTATTGATTATCGTAGTATCTATAGTTTTAGAGAACTTCAAAGTATGTGTACATTCCTTACTACTTCCGTATCTCACTTCCTTGCGCATTGATTCTGCCTGACTAGTCTGTTAAACATCAGCCCGCTCTTCATCATTAACAAATTGCGATCTGGGCCTGTATCTCTGTATCTCCCCTTGCAATCCAGTATTTGATTTAGGAATCTCTGCCTGACCATGATGTAACCTAATTGAGATCTTCCTGTACCTCCCGGGCTTTTACAAGTATACCTCCTCCTCTTGTGATTCTTGAACAGTGTATTCGCTATTACTAGCTGAAATGTACTGCAGAAGTTAACTATTCTTTCTCTTGTCTCATTTCTAGTACCAAGCTCATTTTTAAAAATGTGTTTGCTCGCCCAGGCGTTGCATCTTTAGAGAAGCCACATGCCAATAAATGCTTTTCCTAAACAACCGTATTATAATAATGAAACGAGGCTAACAGCCATATTTAAACGTGAAGGTGAGGGCATTATGTCTCACAATACGTTGTTGATTTGTAGTAAGCACTACAATGAAATGATCTTGCGGTATTATTGGCCAGGAGACCTCATCTGGGGTTGTCTGGATGCCTGGTACAAATCTTTCTTTGCATTTGAATCCACTTCTGTGCCTTAACATCTTACTGGTGAATATGAGATGAAATGATTAGGATAGCAGACACACGCACTCCCTAAGAGAAGACTGTCTCTGACCTGGTCGGGAACCAAACGTAGGACCCCGTGATCTACAAGTAATGATTCTAACGACTACACCAAGAGTTGCAAACAATGCTTTCGGAGGTGATAGTGCAGACTAATTCGAATGAAACATTCCACATAACATGTGTTCCATTGTTATTGATTGCAGAGGTACATGTTAAAATGCAACCCAGAAAAATACTCAGAAGGTGTTAAGGAAGGGCAAATGACAACCTTAAAAGGTGATTTTAATACATTTCAACTCTTACTTTGTTGTAGTTTAGATTTCTCTTAACGCCATCACATTTAGCTTTTCTGGGGTCTTCGTGCCGTTCTTTCTTGAAGGCAGCGGAGTACGTAATCGGAGCGATCAGTTCGCTCCTGATTTACTGTTTCTTTCAAGACTTCTCCCACAGGCGAAAATATAAAGGGGTAAGGTCTGGTAACATTGGTGGCTCAGAAACGTGACCATTTCTGCCTGAAAATCTTCCGGTGAGTATTAGGTATAGAATATACAGGGGGAGCATTAATGAAACCAACAAAATGCACAGACGGATTCCTGACTGGAAATGGAGAATAAAAGGTCCTATGAACACGTGTCGGGAAATGCATCGTTGCCACGGTGGATGACGATGACGGATGAACGTTCGTCTGACCACGTGCCGTGTATTCCTTGTGTCTGACAGGCTGTGTGATCGACGGAGTGTACTGTAAGCAGCCGAGTGTTGCAGTATTCATGTCGAGAACAAGCCGAGATGGTGGTTGTGTGTGGTCAAGCAGATGGAAACGGTCGAGAGGCAGCACGGCTAACGAAACAAGCATTCTCACGGACACCAACCACATCACACAACATTTCAAACCCTAAGTTTCCTTTAATTTATGTGTACGGCCACAAACTTTTGGTTAACAGATTACCGGTTTCGGTCTTTAAAGACCATCATCAGATCTGCAGCAAAAATGGGAAAAACATAAATACACTCGCAAACTGTATACAGCTTAAGAACAATACATAGACCATAATGAAAAGTCGTACTGACAAAATTTACATTTGTACACTTTAAATATGAAGAGGCATACCTATTTAATAAAAACAAAGTCCTAATGAACTGCTGCCATAGTGGTATCGTCAAATGTTAAATGCAGAATCAGGACTAGCACCGTCAAATATATACAAATAACGTCACGTGCACGAGTCATGGTGCCAGTAGTACTATAAAACAAGCTGCCGTACAGTAGCCACAAGATGTTTGTGTTGTAAGTTCACCAGATGTCGCTAATGTCGGCATACACTAGTTTTCAATAATTAATTGAAACAGCGAAAATAAAGGGGGATACAATAGTTGAAGTCTGTAATAAGCTTATAACGTATAAAAGCCATTACAGCAATAAAGAGCAATAAAAGAGAAGAACACGACAAAAGTAATATTGTTAAATAGAGGAAGAGTTAAAAAACAGTGGTTGACATGTGCTCTAGTGCCAATATTCTAGATAATGACATCAACTCAAACACCGTTGATAGTGCACCGGGTAATATTAAACAACCATAAAACAAATCGCTAAAGGAGCCACAAATGAAAGAAAACACAGTGCTGCACATAATCAGCCCCCTCTGTTAGCGCTAACGCCAGAATTCCGCACAGGCGAGAAGTGGTTGGGGGAACGTGAGCGGCATAGGGCCCCTCGTGCCCCGCGGTTCAAGCCCTCTTTGGGCGTTTGTGTGACCATGGGTCCTTTCAGACAAACAAACGTGAGAACCGGGTTCTACAGGATATTGCGTCGAACCTTAGTACAAGCTCCAGGCAAGTGGTCCTCCAATATGGTGTAAGCCAAAGTACGAGGGCAGTTCAATAAGTAATGCAACACATTTTTTTCTGAAACAGGGGTTGTTTTATTCAGCATTGAAATACACCAGGTTATTCCCCAATCTTTTAGCTACACAACACTATTTTTCAACGTAATCTCCATTCAATGCTATGGCCTTACGCCACCTTGAAATGAAGGCCTGTATGCCTGCACGGTACCATTCCACTGGTCGATGTCGGAGCCAACGTCGTACTGCATCAATAACTTCTTCATCATGCACGTAGTACCTCCCACGGATTGCGTCCTTCATTGGGCCAAACATATGAAAATCCGACGGTGCGAGATCGGGGCTGTAGGGTGCATGAGGAAGAACAGTCCACTGAAGTTTTGTGAGCTCCTCTCGGGTGCGAAGACTTGTGTGAGGTCTTGCGTTGTCATGAAGAAGGAGAAGTTCGTTCAGATTTTTGTGCCTACGAACACGCTGAAGTCGTTTCTTCAATTTCTGAAGAGTAGCACAATACACTTCAGAGTTGATCGTTTGACCATGGGGAAGGACATCGAACAGAATAACCCCTTCAGCGTCCCAGAAGACTGTAACCATGACTTTACCGGCTGAGGGTATGGCTTTAAACTTTTTCTTGGTAGGGGAGTGGGTGTGGCGCCACTCCATTGATTGCCGTTTTGTTTCAGGTTCGAAGTGATGAACTCATGTTTCATCGCCTGTAACAATCTTTGACAAGAAATTGTCACCCTCAGCCACATGACGAGCAAGCAATTCCGCACAGATGGTTCTCCTTTGCTCTTTATGGTGTTCGGTTAGACAACGAGGGACCCAGCGGGAACAAACCTTTGAATATCCCAACTGGTGAACAATTGTGACAGCACTACCAACAGAGATGTCAAGTTGAGCACTGAGTTGTTTGATGGTGATCCGTCGATCATCTCGAACGAGTGTGTTCGCACGCTCCGCCATTGCAGGAGTCACAGCTGTGCACGGCCGGCCCGCACGCGGGAGATCAGACAGTCTTGCTTGACCTTGCGGCAATAATGACACACGCTTTGCCCAACGACTCACCGTGCTTTTGTCCACTGCCAGATCACCGTAGACATTCTGCAAGCGCCTATGAATATCTGAGATGCCCTGGTTTCCCGCCAAAAGAAACTCGATCACTGCCCATTGTTTGTAACGCACATCCGTTACAGACGCCATTTTAACAGGTCCGTACAGCGCTGCCACCTGTCGGAAGTCAATGAAACTATACGAGACGAAGCGGGAATGTTTGAAAATATTCCACAAGAAATTTCTGGTTTTTTCAACCAAAATTGGCCGAGAAAAAAAAAGTGTTGCATTACTTATTGAACTGCCCTCGTATGGTTATGTGTATCCTGCATGACAACCGATACAAACTCTATTTCCTGCAACGAGTGCAACGATTATCAGCAGCGGATTGCTCTATAGGGGAAGGATTTTGTCGATGGTTTTCGCACCAGACCATCACAATTATGGAACTTCTGTCATCACTCCTTTTTACCGCCGAAGCAAACTTTGCCAGAACTGGCGTCATCAGTCTGCATAATCTTCATCTGTGGGCTACAGACAGTCCTCAGCGAATAGTTGAGGCGTCTTAGCAGCACCGGTTCATCATCAATGTTTGGGCAGGGATTCTTGGCGACCACATAGAGGGTTATTACAAATGATTGAAGCGATTTCACAGCTCTACAATACCTTTATCATTTGAGATATTTTCACAATGCTTTGCACACACATACAATAACTCAAAAAGTTTTTTTAGCCATTCAAAAATGTTCGATATGTGCCCCTTTAGTGATTCGGCAGACATCAAGCCGATAATCAAGTTCCTCCCACACTCGGCGCAGCATGTCCCCATCAATGAGTTCGAAAGCATCGTTGATGCGAGCTCGCAGTTCTGGCACGTAGAGGAGGTTTAAACACGGAATCTTTCACATACCCCCACAGAAAGAAATCGCATGGGGTTAAATCGGCAGAGCGTGGAGGCCATGACATGAATTGCAGATCATGATCTCCACCACGACCGATCCATCGGTTTTCCAATATCCTGTTTAAGAAATGCCGAACGTCATGATGGAAGTGCGGTGGAGCACCATCCTGTTGAAAGATGAAGTCGGCGCTGTCGGTCTCCAGTTGTGGCATGAGCCAATTTTCCAGCATGTCCAGATACACGTGTCCTGTAACGTTTTTTTCGCAGAAGAAAAAGGCGCCGTAAACTTTAAACCGTGAGATTGCACAAAACACGTTAACTTTTGGTGAATTGCGAATTTGCTGCACGAATGCGTGAGGATTCTCTACCGCCCAGATTCGCACATTGTGTCTGTTCACTTCACCATTAAGAAAAAATGTTGCTTCATCACTGAAAACAAGTTTCGTACTGAACGCATCCTCTTCCATGAGCTGTTGCAACCGCGCCGAAAATTCAAATCGTTTGACTTTGTCATCGGGTGTCAGGGCTTGTAGCAATTGTAAACGGTAAGGCTTCTGCTTTATCCTTTTCCGTAAGATTTTCCAAACCGTCGGCTGTGGTACGTTTAGCTCCCTGCTTGCTTTATTCGTCGACTTCCGCGGGCTGCGCGTGAAACTTGCCCGCACGCGTTCAACCGTTTCTTCGCTCACTGCAGGCCGACCCGTTGATTTCCCCTTACAGAGGCATCCAGAAGCTTTAAACTGTGCATACCATCGCCGAATGGAGTTAGCAGTTGGTGGATCTTTGTTGAACTTGGTCCTGAAGTGTCGTTGCACTGTTATGACTGACTGATGTGAGTGCATTTCAAGCACGACATACGCTTTCTCGGCTCCTGTCGCCATTTTGTCTTGTGCGCTCTCGAGCGCTCTGGCGGCAGAAACCTGAAGTGCGGCTTCAGCCGAACAAAAGTTTTTGTACGTATCTGTAGTGTGTCGTGACCATATGTCAATGAATGGAGCTACAGTGAATTTATGAGATCGCTTCAATCATTTGTAATAGCCCTGTACTTGGACTGTTTATCAGTCCACAATTCCTTGACGGAGGAGCGTACCTGGACTGCCTGCGGTATACTCTGCCGGGGCTACTCGACAACGTGCCTTTGGCAATACGACAGGTTATCTGGTTTCTGCATGACCGAGTATCACCCCACTTACGCGTTACAGTACGTTAGCACCTCAACAACATCTTCCCCAGACGTTGGATAAGATGCGGAGGCCCTGTAGATGACCTGCTAGATTACAGGACTTAACCCTTTCATTACGAGCACTCTGTGTGTACGAGCGCCGTAGTTTTCGCCGTCCACGCGATGCTCTGTATGTACGACTGCCATATATAGCCGACATCCACGCGCTGACCCGTGTTTACGAGCGCCGCAGTTTGCCGGCAGCCGCGCGCTGATGCGTTTGTACGAGCAACGTATGTAGACGGCGTCAGCATAATTCTTTCTTCAAGCTTTACAGGACACTGGAAAACAGTTATTAATTTTTTCAAGGTTCGTAACATTCATTTGAAAATCACATTTGTAGCTATGTTTAGTTTGTTTTATAAAATATTTCATCTCCCTCTCAGAATCCTACAGAGTAGGTCAAAAGGAATTCTGTTCGCTAATGGATCCACTGGTTCAGACAATGTTTCAGATAGTGAAAATCAACATACTGTTACTCACCTACAAAAACTAAGAAAAGAAGAGCTGTATGTAGCACTGCAGAATCAGAAGCGGAGAATACTGAACCCATTAACAGTGACCGTGAAATATGGACGTCAAATATATTCGAGCCTAAAATACATAAGTTTGCGTCAGAAAGTTCAGGAATTAAAGTAAACATAACTACGTCAGCGAAAAATCTTAGATTACTTTCAGCTTTTCGTCTCTGAAGATCTCGTAGAGTTAATTGTAAATGAAACAAATCACTATTGGTCTCAGAATGATAATTGTAACATAACCAACTCAGAAGGAACTGGAGTAGCCGAACTATACCGTTTTTTTGCCGTATCATTTTTAACGACATGCAACAAGAAATTATCTTTAGTAGAGTATTGGAGTAAAGACAAACTTCTGCGTAGCGATAGTTTTTGGAGAAGTAATAGCCAGAGATCACTTTTTCAAATTATAAAGAATGCTACATTCCAACCATGACGTCGGTTCTACCATTAATCGTTTGTACAAAATACGGAACGTCACTGACTTATTACCAAAAAATTTAGTCAGTCATTTCAACCATTCCAAAAGCTGTGCATAGAAGAAAGTTTACTGTTATGTAAAGGGCGGCTGTCTTTCAAACAATACCTTCCGTCAAAAATAAACATATTTGGAATAAAATCTTATCTTCTCTGTGACTGTGAGGCGAGACTTGTACATGATTTAATTGTTTATGCCGGATCATCTACCCTGGTGGATACCAAAAATAAAGATATTGGCAAGTCGGGAGCAATAGTTGAAGTACTTATGAAGTCCTATTTAGGAAAGAGCCAAACTCTTTACGTAGATAATTTGTATTCCAGTCCAGCTTTATTTAGAATGCTACACAATAATGGCACAAATGCGTGCTGGACCGTAAGAAAGAGAAGGAAAGGAATGCCTAAAATTCATGAACGATTAAAAAGATGATAGGAAACCTCTCGATCATGCAAAAATTTAATACTCATAAAGTGGATGGATGAAAAAGAATTCTATATGTTTTCTACCATGCATTCGGATGAATTTGATACGGTAATCAATCACGGTGGGAAAAAAGCTATCCAAAACCCGGTATGCGTATTGGATTATACTAATTCAGTGGGTGCAGTTGATAAAGCTGACAAGGTTATAAGCACTGCGAAATCAGAATGAAAATCTCTGAATTGGTATCGCAAATATTTCTTTCACTTCTTGGACATTTGTGTGTGGAATGCCTGTTGCCTTTATAAACACGAGAGGAAAGAACCGGTATCCATGGTAAAATTTCAGCTGCAGTTAATTAAGGAAATACTGGAAAAGTATCATCGAAGTATAAAATGTCAACATCCAACAGGTAATAATCATTACAGAAAGACATTTTCCGTCGGTTTACAAATCGAAATTTTCAACTATCGTTTGATTGCGACTTGTTGGCCAATTCTGCTGTATCACTTAAGCATGTTGCACATATTTACAAATTCCATTAAGTAAACTCAAGCACATTACAACTTGAACTCAAAACAAAAATGACTATGGATAAACATACACGTAGCAAATGGATGACGAAGACGTGAAGTTAAATATTATCTTCGAAACCAGTTGTGTCTCTGGAAACAATAAAAATTGGAGGCTTTGTGGTGTGGTGGGTAATAATTAGATGTTCGTTATTTCGTGATGTCGCTATGAAAAGACTCCTAAATTGTCTGTGAGTGCTTTCGACCTATATTCGCCGTCTACAAGAGCCTGAAAACTATTTTTGCGGCCAACCGGAAAGCGATGGAGAACATACTGGTCATAATTTACAGTCTACAAGGCCACATTTATCTTTGTGCTCACTGAAAGAAAAAGTTCCTACTTTCTATTTACTCAGCGGCATCAGGAACTATGACTATAAATAAAAGTTTTGAGTTTTAACTCAGTGATAGATTCTACACAAGTTCACACATGCAAAATATAAGTGTTAATATTGTAACTAATAGCCCTATCGAAAACAGCACTACTACCAGTTCAGAGGCAATCCCTATGGAAGTTCCAAGTAAAATGGTCTATCGCCCTGACTTCTAATCACCAAAAGTTACCTGCTCGGCTTAATAGTGGAAAGAAATCTTGCCACTTGCCACACGGTTTTGTCAACATTACGGGCGGCACGCAAACAGTTACTTCCGAGAAATCTAAGAGGTTCAGGACAGTGTACAGCCATCGAGATTTCAAAAAGGGTTCAAATGGCTCTGAGCACTATGCGACTTAACTTCTGAGGTCATCAGTCGCCTAGAACTTAGAACTACTTAAACCTAACTAAACTAAGGACATCACACACATCCATGCCCAAGGCAGGATTCGAACCTGCGACCGTAGCGGTCGATCGGTTCCAGACTGCAGCGCCTAGAACCGCACGGCCACTCCGGCCGGCCGAGATTTCACTTCCTACTTTTACAAAAAGCGCATTCGAGTCTGCCCAGCTATGACGTCAACGGAGGCACAACGCAAGCGGGTATTTGATTGACGCGGACAGTTTGATATATCGCGCTGTCCTACCACTGCCCCTCTGGCTGTATTTACGAGTATATAGTGGACAGCGCGCCGCCAAACGGAACGTCTGCTATTAACCACCCAAGGCACAGATAGCAGTATATAAATGGCCTCTTTCTCGGACACGTGTTAATTAATGTCTCTGTCGTTCAACTGTTTAGAATCTTCTTAATTCTTATATACGAGGGTCGTTTAATAAGTAATGCCCCACATTTTTTTCTCAGAACATATTTATTGTTACGGGCAGAATTTGGTGACAATCTACTTCAATATGTCTTGTCCATGTCTTGTTTTTTTACGTAATCTCCATCAATTTCTATGTTCGTACGGCAACATTGTGGAAGAGTATGTATTCCCTGCTGGTAAAAGCTCTTGTCCTGTAGGTGTAGCCCTGTTTTCACAGCATGACTGACATTCTCGTCATCTTCAAAGTGTGTTCAAAAATGGATCTGAGCACTATGGGACTTAACATCTGAGGTCATCAGTCCCCTAGAACTTAGAACTACTTAAACCTAACTAAACTAAGGACATCACACACGTCCATGCCCGAGGCAGGATTCGAACCTGCGACCGTACAGGCGCGCGGTTCCAGACTGAAGCGCCTAGAACAGCTCGGCCACACCGGCCGGCCCAAAGTGTGTTCCCCGTAGAGAATCTTTAAGAGGCCCAAAGAGATGGAAGTCCGAGGGTGCCAGGTCTGGACTGTAGGGTGGATGAGGCAATATTGTCCAACCCAATTTGGCGATGCATTCCCGGGTTCTCAGAATTGTGTGTGGGCGTCCATTATTGTATTGGAGCAAGATTTCTGCTGGATTCTTGTCCGACACGTGGGAAATGGTTCTTGAATCTATTCAGAGTCTTCACGTATGCCTCTAAAATGATAGCTGACCTTCTTGGCATCATATCCACGAGAATGACGCCATCACAGTCCCTGAAGACTGTCACTATGACTGTGCCGGCAGAGGGAGTTGTCTTCAATTTCTTCTTTTGTGGTGAATGAGGAGGATGTCACTCCACGGACTGACTTTTTGTTTCCGGCGCAAAGTGATGCACCCAGCTGCAAAGTGGGTTGGACGGGAAGCGTTTCCAGATGGCCGAGACAGTTATGACAACCGTTCTAGAGTAGTGGAGCATCCGTTTTCGACTCCAGGTCTGGCAAAAATTTTCAAATCTCACCACCGGTTTATTTCAATGCCTGTAAGGAGCTGAAGCCCTGATTTCTAGTAATATACGAGAGCTATTGGGACTGTAGGGAACGATCGGACGCGAAATCGAAACCACAGTGAAAATCTGATTAAGCTTTCCACAGATGTGTTGAGTAGTGTCTCTAGTACGGCTGTAAATAGCGACACGTCACTCTTCTCAGTGAGCTAACGCATAAAGATGCATAAAACAGTGTCTGTCCCCAAGTACGAGTGGCTGCCGAGAGATTTCGCCTGATTTCATGCAACCCCACATACTGTACCTGTCATACAATGCATTCTTCATGACAGTTCTCAGTTGCACATTGCAGGGGCAACGAGGACGCTCCTGCGACGTTATCGATGATAAGAGTTTGATCACTCACCTTACAGCCCGGTGTTGGCTCTCTCTGATTTTCATCTCTGCTCTAACGAACCAGTGCTATGAAGATAATATTGTGGCACAGACAACGAGCTACAATGTCGCGTATAAAATTGTCGGAAAGCACAGGAGACTGCCGCCCATGACAAAGGTATTGGAAAGCTGGTACAACGCTACGACAGATGTCGAAGTCGGAGCAATGACTATGTTGAGATGTAGCTGGAAGGTGCACCTAACTCATCATCATCGTCATTTAAGACTGATTATGCCTTTCAGCGTTCAGTCTGGAGCATAGCCCCCCTTATACAGTTCCTCCATGATCCCCTATTCAGTGCTAACATTGGTGCCTCTTCTGATGTTAAACCTATTACTTCAAAATCATTCTTAACCGAATCCAGGTACCTTCTCCTCGGTCTGCCCCGACTCCTCCTACCCTCTACTGCTGAATCCATGAGTCTCTTTGGTAACCTTGCTTCTCCCATGCGTGTAACATGACCCCACCATCTAAGCCTGTTCGCCCTGACTGCTACATCTGTAGAGTTCATTCCCAGTTTTTCTTTGATTTCCTCATTGTGGACACCCTCCTGCCATTGTTCCCATCTACTAGTACCTGCAATCATCCTAGCTACTTTCATATCCGTAACCTCAACCTTGTTGATAAGGTAACCTGAATCCACCCAGCTTTCGCTCCCATACAACAAAGTTGGTCGAAAGATTGAACGGTGCACAGATAACTTAGTCTTGGTACTGACTTCCTTCTTGCAGAAGAGAGTAGATCATAGCTGAGCGCTCACTGCATTAGCTTTGCTACACCTCGCTTCCAGTTCTTTCACTATGTTGCCATCCTGTGAGAATATGCATCGTAAGTACTTGAAACCGTCCACCTGTTCTAACTTTGTTCCTCCTATTTGACACTCAATCCGTTTATATTTCTTTCCCACTGACATTACTTTCGTTTTGGAGATGCTAATCTTCATACCATAGTCCTTACATTTCTGATCTAGCTCTGAAATATTACTTTGCAAACTTTCAATCGAATCTGCCATCACAAGTAAGTCATCCGCATATGCAAGACTGCTTATTTTGTGTTCACATATCTTAATCTCACCCAGCCAGTCTATTGTTTTCAACATATGATCCATAAATAATATGAACAACAGTGGAGACAGGTTGCAGCGTTGCCTTACCCCTGAAACTACTCTGAACCATGAACTCAATTTACCGTCAACTCTAACTGCTGCCTGACTATCCATGTAAAGACCTTTAATTGCTTGCAAAAGTTTGCCTCCTATTCCATAATATTGTAGAACAGACAATAACTTCCTCCTAGGAACCCGGTCATATGCCTTTTCTAGATCTATAAAACATAGATACAGTTCCCTGTTCCACTCATAACACTTCTCCATTATTTGCCGTAAGCTAAAGATCTGGTCCTGACAACCTCTAAGAGACCTAAACCCACACTGATTTTCATCCAATTGGTCCTCAACTAATACTCGCACTTTCCTTTCAACAATACCTGCGAAGATTTTACCCACAACGCTGATTAAAGAGATACCTCTGTAGTTGTTACAGTCTTTTCTGTTTCCATGTTTAAAGATTGGTGTGATTACTGCTTTTGTCCAGTCTGATGGAACCTGTCCCGACTCCCAGGGCATTTCAATTATCCTGTGTAGCCATTTAAGACCTGACATTCCACTGTATTTGATGAGTTCCGACTTAATTTCATCCACCCCAGCCGCTTTATTGCACTGCAATCTATTGACCATTTTTTCCACTTCCACAACCTAACTGTTGCAAAGAAAACATTTTCGATTTTCACTGTGCTTTCCATCTTGCGACCGCTCGGTCCTTAATTTCCGAATAGCCTCGCAGTTTCGATCATGGTCGCTGTACCGCCAGTGGCGACATTCTTTCCGGACTTGTCCGACAGGACAGACACTTCATATCAATAAATACGCAACAGCTTTCCGTTGTTTAGGACACAAACACGGATGGCACTCTTCGGCGGAGCTAAGCCTGCACGCAATATACTGGGCTCAGCTTTTACTTGGCTCCTCCTTTCCTAATGGTGGTGCCTGCCCTTTGAAGCGGACTGCAGCACCCTTAATGACTGGACACTGACTGACTATCGACAGTTTCGCTGGCCTCTACCCAACATGTCATCAACAGGGTTTCCAATCTTCCTGAACAAGAAATTAATACTGAAATCTAGTAGTGAGATATGGCAATTCCTGATGTTAGCTCTAGCCATTTCTAACTAGGGATTGGCTGGGTTTATTGATTTAATGTAGTTTGATTAAACATGTGGCAGTTCTGACAAAACATCACGGTAACCACAAGTACCAGCTCACTTAAAAGAACAATGACTCTCTTATGGGTTCACTCTACTCCTTTAAGTGAGAATGAAAAGTACAAAAAATCTGTAAAACCAGGTATTTAGTAAGGAATACGTCTTGTCAATCATTGGATACAGAATAATTAATTTAAACCCAGATATGGGCTCTGGCAGCCTCTTGTCCTCAGAAAGTCTCTCGAATTGCGTCTCTGCTGCATTAATTTATTTGTTAGGTACGAAGCGTATTCCGAGAGTAAGGTCCGATCGGTCGCAAAATGGAAATCACAGTGAAAATCCTATACAGCTTTGCATAGGTGTGTTGGACAGTGTCTGTAACAGGCCCGTTCATTGCGTTACGTCTGTCTTTTCTGTTCTGAGCGCACAGCAAGCACGTAAAGACCTAGGTAAAGGAGGTAAATGATTCCCATATTTTTACTTCAGAAATGATTACCAAAACAATCAATATTTTAACACAACGAAGGACTTCTCTGACTGGTTCATTTTACAAAATTTGCCACATTTCCTCGTTTTCTCTTGTACCTTTTTTATGATTCCAGAGCCACCTTATCCTCGTAGACATTTCCTGGATCATCCCAGCCTAGTTTCGCCACTGTAATTTTTTTTTTTTAGGGGTGGGGGTGTCATCAGTCTTCTGACAGGTTTGATGCGGCGCCACGAATACCTCTCCTGTGCCAACGTCTTCATCTCAGAGTAGCACTTGCAACCTCCGTCCTCAATCATTTGCTGGATGTATTCTAATCTGTGTCTTCCTCTACAGTTTTCGCCCTCTACAGCTCCCTTTAGTACCATGGAAATCATTCCCTCATGTCTTAACAGATGTCCTATCATCCTGCCCCTTCTCCTTATCATTGTTTTCCACATATTCCTTTCCTCTCCGATTCTGCGCAGAACCTTCTCATTCCTTGCCTTATCAGTCCACGTAATTTTCAACATTCGTCTGCAGTACCACATCTCAAATGCTTAGATTCTCTTCTGTTCCGATTTACCCACAGTCCATGTTTCACTGCCATACAATGCTGTACTCCAAACGTACATTATCAGAAATTTCTTCCTCAAATTAAGGCCTATGTTTGATACTAATAGACTTCTCTTGGTCAGGTATACCCTTTTAGCCCTTGCTAGTCTGCTTTTGATATCCTCCTTGCTCCGTCCGTCATTGGTAGCTACCGCATAGGTAGCAGAATTCCTTAACTTCGTCTACTTCGTGACCATCAATCATGATGTTAAGTTTCTCGCTGTTCTCATTTCTGCTACTTCTAATTACTTTCCTCTTTCTTCAGTTTATTCTCAATCCATATTCTGTACTCATTAGATTGTTCATTCCATTCAGAAGATCACGTAAGTCTTCTTCAATTTCACTCAGGATAGCAATGCCAACAGCGAATCGTATCATTGATATCCTTTCAGCCTGAAATTTAATTCCACTCCTAAAGCTTTCTTTTATTTCTATCACTCCTTCTTCGATGTACAGATTGAACAGTAAGGGTGAAATATTACATCCCTGTCTTACGCCCTTTTTAATCCGAGCACTTCGTTGTTGGTCGTCCACTCTTATTATTCCCTCTTGGCACTTGTGCTTATAGTATATTACCCGTGTCTCCCTATAGCTTACCCTATTTTTTCAGAATTTCGAACATCTTGCACCATTTTACATTGTCGAACGCTTTTTCCATGTCGACAAATCGCAAGAAAACGAATAGATTTTTTTAACTCTTGCTTCCATTATTAACCGCAACGTCACAATTGCCTCTCTAGTGCCTTTATCTTTGCTGTAGCCAAACTGATCCTCATCTAACACATCCTCCGTTTTCTTCTTCATTCTTCTGTATATTAAACTTGTCAGCAACTTGAATGCATGAGCTGTTAAGCTGATTGTACGATAATTATCGCAATTGTCAGTCTTGCAGTCTTCGGAATTTTATGGACGATATTTTTTTAAAAGTCAGATGGTATGCCGCCACACTCGTACATTCTGTACACCAACGTGAATAGTCGTTTTGTTGCCACTTCCCCCAACGATTTTGGAAATCCTGATGGAATGTTATCCAACCCATCTGCTTTATTTGATCTTAAGTCCTCCAAAGCTCTTTTAAATCCTGATTCTAATGCTGGATCCCGTATCTCTTCTAAATCGACTCCTGTTCCTTCTTCTATCACATCAGACAAATATTCTCCGTCGTAGAGGCTTTCATTGTATTCTTTACACCTATCCGCTCTCGCCTCTGCATTTACTAGCGGAATTCCCGCTGCACTCTTAATGTTACCACCCTTGCTTTTAATATCACCGAAGATTGTTTTGACTTTCCTGTATCCTGAGCCTGCTCTTCTGACAGTTATTTCTTTTTCGATTTCTTCACATTTTTCATGAAGCTATTTCGTCTTAGCTTCCCAGCACTTCCTATTTATTTCATTCATAAGCGACCTGTATTTCTGTATTCCTGAGTTTACCGGAACAATTTTATAATTACTTCTTTCATCGATCAACTGAAGTATTTCTTCTGCTACGCATGGTTTCTTCACAGTTACCATTTCGTACCTATGTTTTTCTTTCCAACTTTTGTGATGGCCGTTTTTAGAGATGTCCATTCCTCTTCAACTGTACTGCCTACTGAGCTATACCTTATTGCTGTATCTATGGCCTTAGAGAACTTCAAGCGTATCTCGACATTCCTTAGTACTTACGTATCCCACTTCTTTGCATATTGATTCTTCCTGATTAATGTCTTGAATTTCAGCCTACTGTCCATCACTACTACATTCTGATCTGAATTTATATCTGCTCCTGGGTACGCCTTACTATCCAGAATCTGATTTCGGAATCTCTGTTCGATTATGATGTAATTTAACTGCAATCTTCCCGTATCACTCGGCCTTTCCCAAGTATACCTCTCTTTTTACAGAATATTCGCTATTACTAGCTGAAATTTATTACATAACTCAATTAGTCTTTCTCCTCTCTCATTCCTTATCCCAAGACCCTATTCTCGTGTGACCTTTTCTTCTATTCATTCCCCTACAACTGCTGTATTCCAGTCCCCCATGACTGTTAGATTTTCATCTCCCTTTACGTATTGTGTTACCCTTTCAATATCCTCATACACTTTTTCTATCTCTTTATCTTCAGCTTGCGACGTCGGAATATATACCTGAACTATCGTTGTCGGTGTTGGTTTGCTGTCTATCCTGATAAGAACAACCCTATCACTGTACTGTTGACAGTAACACACCCTCTGCCCTACCTTCCCGTTCGTAACGAATCCTGCTCCAGTTATACCATTTTCTGCTGCTGTTGATATTACCCTAAACTCATTTGACCAGAAATCCTGGTCTTTTTTCCATTTCACTTCTAGTTTGAGCCTTTGCATTTTATTACAGCTGCATTTCCCTGTTATTACAGCTGTATAATTTCCTTAATCTTGCGGTGACTGTTATACTCTCAGAGTAAGCAGCGAATCGTGACGTGACGCAAATCCCAACAATACAGGACTCTTTTCGGCGGCACACTTTCGTTGCTGAGCATCGGTTTCAGATGAAGCGACTGGCAAGAAACATAAATGTATCCCTGCGCAGGCACAAAAATCTTGCGAAAACCTTGGAGTGCAAAAAGAACACGAAGTGACGACAGCAATCGGAAGGTAAGACATCAAAACACTTCTACCCATCTGTCGCACCAAATCAAATCGTTTGCTCCTCTCTGCTGATGCATAAAACAAATTCTCGCAGGGATGAATGTCTAATGAAGATCGATATCTTTGACAGTATGGTTATATTCATGGAATGGAAACGAGTCATCTAGACCGTTTATCAAGGTTTGCTCGAGGCAGTTTGTGATGGTGGCGCATGCATTTTATAAACATTGTAATGACAGGAAAAACGGAATATTACAAGTAATACAATTTCTTACGAAGTTTCCTTGCCAAGTGATCTCTGTATTCATTCGCGTAGATATCGTTCGACAGGTTGAATATGTCACAGTAATGTCCTTAGACACTCGTTTTCCATGCACATGCCAGAAGAATTAAAAAATTCTGGAGAAATTTTGGTAATTTCCAAGAATGATTGCCTATCGAAGTTGTGGTGTCCAAACTATACATATCGAACGTGCGATCGTACATCAATCATGCGACTCTGGTAGCGGTCGTTGTGATCAATTATTTGTGATCGTCATTTTTATGTTTTCCGTCATTCCCTTAGTTGTTCTAAATTACTTACCTCCCCGAATTATTTGTAAGTTGCTAGGGAGTCCCAGACGATTTATGTCGTTAGTGAGTGGGATGTCTGGTGTTCTTGACGTTTCTTTGGCGGATTCTCTCTCATGCAAAAAAATAATTCCATGTTTATCCAGCGTAGAAAATTGTTCGACTTTTTGTCGCAAATATGGAGTACCACCAGACGTGGAAAGAAGGTACTGTCTAGACTATGGTGGTGCGAAGTGTGTAAAACTTCGTAAGAAGTTTCGATACTGAAATACCGTTTACAATTTCATTGCGGATAATGCGCAAAAGGAACGAGAACAAGAAGAATACAGGGTTCAACTCTTCCAAATTATCCATCCAGACCACCGTTATGGACTGTCACATGATGACAACACCGACGACGAGTAAGGTAAGTAGTCTCCTTTGCCATTACAAGTATTTTTGTAACGCTTTTCTTTTGTCGTTGCTGTAGCGACCACCGTAAACATACTCATAACGCCCGCAACCGGAGTAGCATGATCGATTTACGATCGCACGTTCGATATGTATCGTTTGACGCCGCGACTTAGACAGGCAATCATTCTTGGAAATTACCGAAATTTTTAACGATTGTATACGAATTTCAAGTACTAAGCTGTATTTGCCTCAGAAAAATACTTTGGTTTTTAAATCGTAGGCTTCTTGTAAACTAAATGAAATGTGATTTGAAACTTGTTTGCACTTAGATATAATTAAATAAGGTCGGTCAGCTTTATTGTCCTCGTGGTAGAGTGCCGTTAGTACCCCAGTGCCAGTACAGTGTGCCCACATTTTCTTGGTTTCTCGTCTCCCTAGTACCGAATCGATATAGGTCGCTGCAATTCGTCCTGCTAATTTGTTAATCATTCTCGCTGACAACTTACGCCACCGATGAGGCTCGCGCAGTATGCCTGACAGTATATTCGTGATTGTTTAATTCTGTGTTTCATAAATACGAAAGTGTGCTGAAAAGAAATCGCTCCGAATTTTTTTGTGTCACACATCTTAAAATGTTTTAAACGAAAGAAACGTTATAAACATTCTACATAAATTCTTCGGGCCTCCATATCAGCAGCCCTGTGCCGCTATGGGGCTCCGATTTGTAGCGTGTGATGTGATGGTGTGTGGCGTAGGCTAGGCGCAAATTGAGACGCGTATAGCGCGTATGGCGCGACGCAGCGCAGCGCGCGTTTTTGTAACTTCACAGATTCAAATGGGACCGCGCAAATTGCAACGCGACGCGACTGGGACGCGACACGCGCCTGCGCCAGGTCGCGCGGCGTTGTGGTTGAGGCACAGTTCCTCGCGCCGTGCGTCGCGCTTGCCTCGCTAGCACCGTGGGAAATTTGAGGCGGGGAGCCGAAAAGTAGCCCAGCCATATGCTCACATCGGAGCGGCGCATATGAGCAGTGGTAGTATTGCCCATACGATAAATTTTGCCTTGCTGTGCACTAAATTTCATTGCCTTTCGGTAGTGTTTCGTTTTCGCCATTTAAACGCTCCATCTTTCTTCGTTAGTACATTATACTTCTCTGTTATTTATATCTGTATTGTTTTGTTTTGTTTTGTCTTTCTTCTGTCAAGAAAAATGCATACTTCAGTACCTGATGAGCCACTGGCCGCTGGAATTGTATCATATGCCTCCGCGATGTTTTCAGATCGTAAGAAGGGACAGAGGGTAGTGAATAAGGAAGCAAGGAATATTATGAAATCATGTGATTAAGAATCAAGGTAGGAAAGTAAAACAAGGTTATCTTCTCGCTGCCTAGTATGCTGGCGTATCTGTACGATCTGTTACAAAAATTTAGAAAGGGATAATCTTCACAGGTGTGATCCCTTTGTGCTCCTGGTAAAAAGCGTCCAACATCTGAAGTATAGACGTCTCACTGTGATTACTCTGTTATGGATGTAATAATGTAATACGACACACTGTACTACATGCATGTGAACATCACACTTCCACTGCAAGCTAGAAACAGTCGAAAAGCAGTCACAAATAACAATGTTTAAATTGGTTTGCCGTGATGAGAAAAAGCATTTCAATTGTTGCATGCACATTATCAGCATTAATAAACTAATTATACAACAGGCTACACAAATGAAGAAAGTGGTCGGTATTATTACGAAAGTAGGAATATCCTAAAAGAGTGTTATGATTACATATATTTAATTTGTTGAAATGTACTGCTGACAAAGGCAGATCTACTTTCATGACAATGTTTTTCGAATTCTAACTCACAAGGCACACATTCCTGTCGCGCGCATTATCCTCCGCTGCTGACAATACAATGACCATTGTGCTGTGCGACAGATCAGTTGTTTATTTTTCTCAATAACAACTATTTTATTCGCGATCACACATTGTCAGTTTAGCAAGCCGTAGGTGAGTAACCAGTATCTGGCATGTGCCTATCATTCCGCCCGAAGGAACGCTCGTCATTATTTTAATACTGCTCAGATCAAGAGAAGGAATAAAATCCTTTGGTAAGTTTCCATTCCAGTCGCTCAGTGTTAAAAACACGATGGGTTACGTGGATTCCGCCAAAATTCCAACGGAACTGGCAATCTATTTTTGTGTGAGTTGTTAATCTTTTCTCATTCGAAGAACCATCACCGTTTGTGAGTAACGGCCTCATTTCTCTTGGTGAATGGTTTAATTGTATTTCCTTTGTCACAGTGTAATTTGCCAAACTCATCTCACAGCAGCTACTGAGACAGAATCCAGAAACGGAGTGCCTCATTAAACAAGTAATTGGCAATCACAGAACTCAATAGCTTACGAAAAACCTCATAGTGTCGGTTTGCAGTAACATAAAAGAAGAAATTTCATGTTTATTTTCATAATAGGAAGCTCTAGTTTTGCTAGCTGTCGACAACTCTTAAGAAATTACAGTCCCTGGAGTGAAATAAATAAAAATGGAAGTATAAGTACTGATATATCGCCATAGATAAGGAAGTTCCGTGTGTTTAAGAATTGACAAAACACTCTCCTCCTTGTGTGCTATCATTCGCCAAACTTTCGTTTCGATGTCTCGAGCGGTTTAGGAAATACGAGAGATGCGAGTATTTCATTCTCGCGGGCGTGAGATCGGAAGTGAGCGTGCTACATGGGATCCATTTTGTTGAGATCGGAGGCAGATAGAGACTTCCTCCCAAGTCTAAACAAAAATTCAACATGTTAGCTACATTTCATGCGCAGCAACATATGGTGTAATACGCACCAAACGCATAATCACAGCGACCCCTAATTTTCGTTGCAAACTTTTTGAGTTTTGCGTAGTGTCTTACTAAAATGTGTAGATCACTATAAGAATGGTCATTAGCGAGTTGATGGGCACTTCGCCACGAAGCTGACATATAGCGCTACAAGTAAGGCAAAATTCATATATTTTCAGCGAATAGCTTATTTAAAATCGTTTGAGAAAGATAACAGGTTCCGCGCGCTTCGGTTCTGTCAGCGCAGAGCGTCGCCAGTCGGCGCGTGCGAAGTATGGGGTACGCGTCACAACGTGCGCTGGACCCGCGCGACCCGTGCAGCATGAGCGTGTCGCGCTGTAGAGTTGTGTCACGTCACACGTGCTATACGCGTCTCAATTTGCGCCTAGCCTAACTATGTCGGTGCGTGAGAAACGGCGCGCTGTAATCGAGCTTAGAACTCGTAGAGTTCGTCCACACAAGGAACACACTCGCCTTCCAGACCACACGCAAGTGCTGCGACATCTGCAACAATCCGACGCCTTGGGTTCGCTGTCATCGATCGTCCTTCAAACAGTCGCGACTTGGCTCTGTTCGATTTTAATCTGTTTCCGAAACTTAAAGAATATCTTCGAGGATTTTGATAGTGATGAAGCGGTGCAAGGAGAGTTGAGGTTGTGACTCCGCCAAAAAGTCTAACATTCTGCAGTGACGGTACTAACAAACTGGTCTCTCGTCTGGAGAAATGTCTTCGTCACCAGGATGACTATACTGGAAAATAAATATGTAGACATGAAGAATAAAGGCGTCAGTGATGTTCGTTTTGTTTAGCAAGCTTTAAAAAGTTGTCACATTAAGAATTCAGAGGCTGTACTTTTCAGGACGCCCTCGAGATTAATAGCAGTGCGTGTCATTTGTGCATGACCTCTCATCCCATTGTGTATTGACTGGTTTGACAAAACAAGTATTAATCGTTCACTGTAGGAAGAGTCTCGGAGCAGTGACTGAGGGTATTAGCTGTTTCGACAGAAATCGAAAGGCTGCGTATAACTTCGGACTGGTTTTCAGTTGTTTACCGTCGCTATCGGTCTTAGATTTCAATATTGTGTGCAAAGAATACCTTTATTGAATGTATCAATAAATTAAAACCATTTCAAATTCAGATACATATAACACTCCTGTGATCATTAATCCCGCGTGTGACATCTCCATTCGTTTACGACTATACGGCCGACGAAAAATGCAGTTATTCGAAAGCTGTAAAAAGTGCACAGAAAGACACAGGATTTTTGGTGTTAGTAACAAAAAACTAATTCAATTCTTATCTTAGGTAGTTAAGCAGGGTGTATCAAAAAGAATCATCCGATTTAAAAATTCATAGCTATTGTGTTATTTGCGATATCTGCGTGAACAACGCACTATTGGAAAGAGCAAACTCTCGAGTTTTACCTGGTTCCCTGTTGGTAGCAGCAGTTCAGTTCTAGTAAAAATGGTGCCGGGACAACAGAAAGCGTTTTGTGTTCTACGTGTTGAAGAACACGGGTCAGTAATAAATGTTCAGCGTGACTTTCGTACTAGTTATTGTGTGGATCATCCTACAGCACGGAGTAATAGACGATGGCATGAACCGTTCACAGATACACCTGTTTGTGTAAAGGCACATCGCCGGGCCGTCCTTGAATGTCTGACACAGATGTCGAACCGCAACCGCCATAGTTGCACACGGAGTCCGTAGAAATCCATTCACCGTGCAGTTCGACAGCTCAACATGCCTTCGATGTCTGTCTGGCAGCTCAACATGCCCTCGATGTCCGTCTGGCGTGTGTTGCGTCGACGTTTGCACATGAAACCACATAAAATACAGCTACTGTAAGCTCTTGGTGAATGCGACAAACAACAACAACGTGTAACGTTCTGTAATGTCGTTCTTGGGAAGATGGAGGATGACAGTTTTCTTCCACGCATAATGTTTAGTGACGAGGCAACATTCCATTTAAATCGAAAAGTGAACCGTCATAATATGGTACGGAACAACCACATTAAGTTTTACAATGTAAGAGGGCTCTCCAAAATTTAATGTCTATTAAGCAGATTCACGGGAAAAGGTGTATGGTCCATTTTTCTTTGCCGAGAACATTGTTATAAGAAGCACATATCTCGATGTGCTTGAGAACCTTCTTTTCCTACAGTTGGAAACTGATTCGAACGACTTCATTTACCAACAGCTTGGGGCACCACCACTCTGGCATATGGAAAAGCGGGAATTTTTAACTCAAAGGATTTCTGAAACGATGAATTGGTCGCACTGGACTAAATCATTCAGCCTTACATTACTGACCTACAAGGTCACCGGACCTGACTGTATGTGATAACTTCTTGTGGGGGTTTCTAAAAGACTGTGTGCCTTCGTTACCAACAACAATGAATGAACTGAGACATCATATAGCACCAGCTGTGGAAGCTGTAACTCAAGATATGCTCGCTGCAGTGTGGGGACAATTTGAATAGTGCATTGACATGTGTCGTGCATCTCAAGGGCATTATTGAACACCTATGAAAATGTATTTAAAAGAAAACTTTTTGGGTTTCCTATAGACTTGCCCAATCGCATGATCCTTTATGATACACGCTGTATATGTTATGGTGGTCTAGCGGTAAAGCATCTAATTGGATAGCACGAGGTTGTGGGATCGAATCCCAGTCTGCTACTGGAGTTTTCAATTTGCGTTTTAACCCAGCCTTCACCCCTCAGTGATGTGAGGAATCGCCATTAACGACACGTGCCTCGAATTCCACGTTAAACTGTAGGTCCCCATTCCTTGGTCGGATTACTAGAGTTGGTTAGGAACACACAAGTCACCGAAGTGACGTCCAAGCGGCCACCAGGCCAGTGAACCACACGAAATTATTATTGTTATTCAGTGTAGTTCCGTTTACAGTGAAACAATCGATTTTGGCATTATCTGTACACGAACAAGAAGACTGTAAAACATTTGGAAGAACCATGTACCATGCAGCGCAAGGTTAGACTTGACATCCATTCACTGAAGAATTAAATTTTATCGTTTTATCATATTTGATAAACCGTAGTTTTTCAGGTAAAGGACGTCCAGTTGATCTCTAAGTTGTATTGTACATTGTTTGTAACATCGAAAATGCAGATAAATTACCTTCAGCACCATCCAAAAATTTTCGCCGTTTAATATACACTGAAAACTTGTACTGTACTTCAAATTCTGAAACTGTATGCTTTCTTACAGAAACTATATTTAATATGTAATGGAAGTAATAGTGTATTTATTTGTGATTGTATGTAATTAGTTGTAATTATAATACAAATATTGCCGGCCGCGGTGGTCTCGCGGTTCTAGGCGCGCAGTCCGGAACCGTGCGACTGCTACGGTCGCAGGTTCGAATCCTGCCTCGGGCATGGATGTGTGTGATGTCCTTAGGTTGGATAGGTTTAAGTAGTTCTAAGTTCTAGGGGACTTATGACCACAGCAGTTGAGTCCCATAGTGCTCAGAGCCATTTGAACCATTTTTGAATACAAATATTGTAAATTGCTGGGGTAATAGCCATGCGAACGTCACTGGCAAAACTAATAACTGAAGATACAACACAAATTAAGAGCGCGCAATTTCATTTTTATTCTATATTTAGGTTAGTGAGTGACTTCTGCTCACTTGGTACATACTTTATTGTTCTTGTGTTAAAATTAAAACCAGTTGTTCATTTGCTTAAAATAAATTCAATTCACTCTTTAAATAGCTAAAAGTAAACTGCTTACCTTTTTTGAAATTTTGCATTAAGTTACACTAGCTTACTAAAAATCATTTGTTTACGTAACACAGTTTGTTAAAATCAGTCCGCCCCCCCCCCCCCCCCCCCCCCCCCGTAGTTCGTGAGAGTTCGCAGTATTTACATTGGCTTTAGAATAGATTCTCCTTCAGAAGGGTCTGTGGTACATTTTCCCCCTCCTAACCAGTATTATTTTCCGTCGGGTAGCGATAGCCTTATTCGTTGTAAAATTACACTAGGCAAACTCGATCGCGGTCATTTATATCATAATGCAGTAGACCGATTAGGAAGCGGGAGGTTACATGTTCTTCCACATGTGTTACAATCTTTCTGTTAGTACTGGATACAGATGATGCCAAATATTGATTTGTGGCTCCGCATACGGACAGAGATCAATTTACATGCCAAATCTCCTTTGGCATGTTCATAGAGATTCTATGTGCCTGATAATGACTTCACAGTCGAAATCAGCCAATGTTGTTGTTGTTGTTGTTGTGGTCTTCAGTCCTGAGACTGGTTTGATGCAGCTCTCCATGCTACTCTATCCTGTGCAAGCCTCTTCATCTCCCAGTACCCACTGCAACCTACATCCTTCTGAATCTGCTTAGTGTATTGATCTCTTGGTCTCCCTCTACGATTTTTACCCTCCACGCTGCCCTCCAATGCTAAATTTGTGATCCCTTGATGCCTCAAAACATGTCCTACCAACCTATCCCTTCTTCTAGTCAAGTCGTGCCACAAACTTCTCTTCTCCCCAATCCTATTCAATACCTCCTCATTAGTTACGTGATCTACTCATCTAATCTTCAGCATTCTTTTGTAGCACCACATTCTTTTGTAGCACCACATTTCGAAAGCTTCTATTCTCTTCTCGTCCATGTTTCACTTCCATACATGGCTACACTCCACACAAAAACATTCAGAAACGACTTCCTGACACTTAAATCTATACTCGATGTTAACAAATATCTCTTCTTCAGAAACGATTTCCTTGCCATTGCCAGTCTACATTTTATATCCTCTCTACTTCGACCATCATCAGTTACTTTACTCCCTAAATAGCAAAACTCCTTTACTACTTTAAGGGTCTCATTTCCTAATCTAATACCCTCAGCATCACCCGATTTAATTTGACTACATTCCATTATCCTCGTTTTGCTTTTGTTGATGTTCATCTTATATCCTCCTTTCAAGACACTGTCCATTCCGTTCAACTGCTCTTCCAAGTCCTTTGCTGACTCTGACAGAATTACAATGTCATCGGCGAACCTCAAAGTTTTTACTTCTTCTCCATGAATTTTAATGCCTACTCCGAATTTTTCTTTTGTTTCCTTTACTGCTTGCTCAATATACAGATTGAATCAGCCAATAGCAGCAAATAAACAGAAAATGTTACAGTCTACAATGGGCAATGTTTTCTTTAAGTTTGCGTTTAACTTTTTTTTCAGAGTGTCCGCCTGCTTAGCTGAGTGGTTACGAGCTTGCCAAACATGCAGCAGGTCCGGCTTCGATTTCCGTTCGGTTTGGGGATTTCTCCGCTCGTGGGCTGAATGTTGTATTCCCGTCATCGTCATTTCACCTTCACCGACGCGCAGGTCGCCGAATGTGGTGTCACCTGAAATAACACTTGCACCCCGGGGTCGAAACTTCCCCGGATGGGACCTCCCAGCCAACAATACCATACGATCATTTCTTTTTAATTCTTCAGCACTGCGGAAATCAAAATCCTCTGTGGTCTACAGGGTGGTCCATTGATAGTGATGGGGCCAAATATCTCACGACATAAGCATCAAACGAAAAAACTACAAAGAACGAAACTCATCTAGCTTCAAGGGGGAAACCAGATGGCGCTATGGTTGGCCCGCTAGATGGCGCTGCCATAGGTCAAACGGATATCAACTGCGTTTTTTTAAATAGGAACCCCCATTTTTTATTACATATTCGTGTAGCACGTAAAGAAATATGAATGTCTTAGTTGGAGCACTATTTTCGCTTTGTGATAGATGGCGCTGTAATAGTCACAAACGTATAAGTACGTGGTATCACGTAACATTCCGCCAGTGCGGACGGTATTTGCTTCGTGATACATTACCCGTGTTAAAATGGACCGTTTACCAATTGCGGAAAAGGTCGATATCGTGTTGATGTATGGCTATTATGATCAAAATGCCCAACGGGTGTGTGCTATGTATGCTGCTCGGTATCCTGGACGACAACATCCAAGTGTCCGGACTATTCGGAGGATAGTTACGTTATTTAAGGAAACAGGAAGTGTTCAGCCACATGTGAAACGTCAACCACGACCTGCAACAAATGATGATGCCCAAGTAGGTGTTTTAGTTGCTGTCGCGGCTTATCCGCACATCAGTAGCACACAAATTGCGCGAGAATCGGGAATCTAAAAAACGTCGGTATTGAGAATTGCTATATCAACATCGTTTGCACCCGTACCATGTTTCTATGCACCAGGAATTGCATGGCGACGACTTTGAACGTCGTGTACAGTTCTGCCGCTGGGCACAAGAAAAATTACGGGACGATGACAGACTTTTTGCACGCGTTCTGTTTAGCGACGAAGCGTCATTCACCAACAGCGGTAACGTAGACCGACATAATATGCACTATTGGGCAACGGAAAATCCACGATGGCTGCGACAAGTGGAACATCAGCAACCTTGGCGGGTTAATGCATGGTGCGGCATTATGGGAGGAAGGATAATTAGCCCCCATTTTATCGATGGCAGTCTAAATGGTGCAATGTATGCTGATTTCCTACGTAATGTTCTATCGATGTTACTACAAAATGTTTCACAGCATGACAGAATGGCGATGTAATTCCAACATGATGGATGTCCGGCACATAGCTCGCGTGCGGCTGAAGCGGTATTGAATAGCATGTTTCATGACAGGTGGATTGCTCGTCGAAGCACCATACCATGACCCGCACGTTCACCGGATATTACGTCCCCGGATTTCTTTCTGTGGGGAAAATTGAAGGATATTTGCTATCGTGATCCACCAATAACGCCTGACAACATGCGTCAGCACATTGTCAATGCATGTGCGAACGTTACGGAAGGCGAACTACTCGCTGTTGAGAGGAATGTCGTTACACGTATTGCCAAATGCATTGAGGTTGACGGACATCATTTTGACCATTGATTGCATTAATGTGGTATTTACAGGTAATCACGCCGTAACAGCATGCGTTCTCAGAAATGATAAGTTCACAAAGATAAACGTATAACATTGGAACAACCAAAATGTTCAAACGTACCTACGTTCTGTATTTTAATTTAAAAAATCTACCTGTTACCAACTGTTCGTCTAAAACTGTGAGTCATATGTTTGAGAATATTACAGCGCCATCTATCACAAAGCGAAAAAAGTGGTCCCACTAAAATATTCATATTTCTTTACGTACTACACGAATATGTAATAAAGAATGGGGGTTCGTATTTAAAAAAAAAAACACAGTTGATATCCGTTTAACCTATGGCAGCGCCATCTAGCGGGCCAACCATAGCGCCATCTGGTTTCCCCCCTTCAAGCTAAACAAGTTTCGTTCTTTGTAGTTTTTCGTTTGACGATTATTTCGTGAGATATTTGGCCCGGTCACGATCAATGGGCCACTCTGTATAGCGACAGCTAACGTCACTTCTTGTTGTTGTTGTTGTGGTCTTCAGTCCTGAGACTGGTTTGATGCAGCTCTCCATGCTACTCTATCCTGTGCAACATTCTTCATCTCCCAGTACTTACTGCAGCCTACATCCTTCTGAATCTGCTTAGTGTATTCATCTCTTGGTCTCCCTCTACGATTTTTACCCTCCACGCTGCCCTCCAATACTAAATTGGTGATCCCTTGATGCCTCAGAACATGTCCTACCAACCGATCCCTTCTTCTGGTCAAGTTGTACCACAAACTTCTCTTCTCCCCAATCCTATTCAATACTTCCTCATTAGTTATGTGGTCTACCCATCTAATCTTCGCCGGCCGCGGTGGTCTAGCGGTTCCAGGCGCTCAGTCCGGAACCGCGCGACTGCTGCGGTCGCAGGTTCGAATCCTGCCTCGGGCATGGATGTGTGTGGTGTCCTTAGGTTAGTTAGGTTTAAGTAGTTCTAAGTTCTAGGGGACTGATGACCACAGATGTTAAGTCCCATAGTGCTCAGAGCCATTTGAACCATCTAATCTTCAGCATTCTTCTGAAGCACCACATTTCGAAAGCTTCTATTCTCTTCTTGTCCAAACTATTTACCGTCCATGTTTCACTTCCATACATGGCTACACTCCATACAAATACTTTCAGAAACGACTTCCTGACACTTAAATCTATACTCGATGTTAGCAAATTTCTCTTCTTCAGAAACGCTTTCCTTGCCATTGCCAGTCTACATTTTATATCCTCTCTACTTCGACCATCATCAGTTATTTTGCTCCCCAAATAGCAAAACTCCTTTACTACTTTAAGTGTCTCATTTCCTAATCTAATACCCTCAACATCACCCGACTTCATTCGACTACATTCCATTATCCTCGTTTTGCTTTTGTTGATGTTCATCTTATATCCTCCCTTCAAGACACCATCCATTCCGTTCAACTGCTCTTCCAAGTCCTTTGCTGTCTCTGATAGAATTACAATGTCATCGGCGAACCTCAAAGTTTTTATTTCTTCTCCATGGATTCACTTCCTATGGGAAGTTTATCATTCCCTTACTGACGACGGGCCGATAGGGGACTGCAATCTTTGTGGGTGTGGGCGACGGCGTGCGGCTGGCTTCGCCGGACGCTGGCTTAACGGCCGAGCGTGGCCCGCCTGACACACGGCCGTGTTGTGACGTGGCGACCTCGCTCTGCTTCACTGGCTGCGCTGCACCAGTCGATGTTTGCACGGCACGCGCTTTGATGTCGGCTGCCGGTGCTCAGTGAGCGGCGCGTGCTTCAGCTACGTCGGTGCATGCTGCGTGCGCGCGCATCCTCCCCCCTCTTTCTCTCTCTGTGCACCCTCTTCCGCCCCCTAACTCGCAAGCTGGCTTACCGAAATGTGCATCGACACTAGACAGATTCGTGCGGCGTTTGCACGTAGGTTGCAACTTAAATAGTGGCAACACTGCTGTAGAGACATTATGCAATGGAATCTACTATTGTCGCTGATAGCACACCTTGTTGACATACCTACCTAGTATTAAAAAACTAAAAACCCGCCTCGATTGCGAAAAAAGTACCTAGTGTTAAGTGTTAACTCAGGTTTTGGCGTAGATAACTACACCCTCTTCAGAACAACAATAAAACCCACAAGTGCCTAAGAAGACCTTTGTCAATGACTAAAAGAACACCATAGCTATACAATTATAAACGAAAAGGCCTATGTTCGATGGGCCACGACCCGTCATAAACTGCAACTACAAACGGTCGCTCACTTACAAGCCTGATCCGCTATCTATATACATGCACAAGACAAGGGAAGTTACTTGAATGGGCATGCGCATACGAATACGAGAAAGTTTATACATGGGTCGGGGCTAAATAGCCCATATATTCCCAACCGTGGATCAACGTATATCAAAAAATGAAATTGATAGAACAAGAGACGAACTACATAGGAGATGAAACCTAAAAATAACCGCACACGGTTGCTTATCTAGTAAAGAAACTTATACAGGGTGTTACAAAAAGGTATGGCCAAACTTTCAGGAAACATTCCTCACACACAAATAAAGAAAAGATGTTATGTGGACATGTGTCCGGAAACGCTTAATTTCCATGTTAGAGCTCATTTTAGTTTCGTCCACCTACGCTCAATGGAGTACGTTATCATGATTTCACACGGGATACTCTACCTGTGCTGCTAGAACATGTGCCTTTACAAGTACGACACAACATGTGGTTCATGCGCGATGGAGCTCCTGCACATTTCAGTCGAAGTGTTCGCACAGTTCTCAACAACAGATTCGGTGACTGATGGATTGGTAGAGGCGGACCAATTCCATGGCCTCCACGCTCTCCTGACATTAACCCTCTTGACTTTCATTTTTGGGGACATTTGAAAGCTCTTGTCTACGCAACCCCGGTACCAAATGTAGAGACTCTTCGTGCTCGTATTGTGGACGGCTGTGATACAATACGCCACTCTCCAGGGCTGCATCAGCGCATCAGGGATTCCATGTGAAGGAGGGTGGATGCATGTATCCTCGCTAACGGAGGACATTTTGAGCATTTCCTGTAACAAAGTGTTTGAAGTCACGCTGGTACGTTGTGTTGCTGTGTGTTTCCATTCCATGACTAATGTGATTTGAAGAGAAGTAATAAAATGAGCTCTAAATGGAAAGTAAGCGTTTCCGGACACATGTCCACATAACATATTTTATTTCTCTGTGTGTGAGGAATGTTTCCTGAAAGTTTGGCGTTACCTTTCTGTAACACCCTGTATATGAAGCTACGTATGACAACAGAAGGAACTCTTTAAAAAAACTGTACCTAAAGCCAGTAGTTAGCCTGGGGGGGTGGGTGGGGGGGGGGGGGGGCTGATGGGACGTAATCTAAAGACGTCGTGGTTTTTGACTTTGTACATATGTACTGTTTGTGTTTTCCTTTGCTTTTTCGTTTATAAATGTATAGCTATGATGTTCTTTTAATCATTGACAAAGGTCTTGTTATGCACTTGTGGGTTTTATTGTTGTTCTGAAGAAGGTGTAGTTATCTACGCCGAAACCTGAGTTAGCACTTAACACTAGGTGCTTTTTTCGCAATCGAGGCGGGTTTTTAGTTTTTTAATATATTAACCAACGATTGCTGCGATGTTGAAGGTTCTTAAATGCGTCCCTTGACTCTGAGCAAATGGACTTGTGGTGTCACCGCCAGACACCACACTTGCTAGGTGGTAGTCCGTTAGTATACGTCGGACCCGCGTGTCGCCACTATCAGTGATTGCAGACCGAGCGCCACCACACGGCAGGTCTAGAGAGACTTCCTAGCACTCGCCCCAGTTGTACAGCCGACTTTGCTAGCGATGGTTCACTGACAAATTACGCTCTCATTTGCCGAGACGATAGTTAGCATAGCCTTCAGCTACGTCATTTGCTACGACCTACCAAGGAGCCATTATCAATTGCTATTTATCTTGTGATGCATGTACCGTCAGACCGATGTTTACCAGTTATGGATTAAAGTTAAGTATTGCAGAAGCTACGTACTTTTTTTATTAGACTCAACTCCTTTAACTGTTCCAGACCTCACGCCAGCCTGCGTGAGCTTAAACGCATGCCTTTCGGCTACCTCTTAGTGGCTTGGCTGTCTTGCCAAGTCACAACAGGACTCGCCCGTCCCACGTCACTGGCGTGCGTACAATCGAGGGAAGTACAGCCACTAGTGAGCGAATGGTCTAACGTAACGGTGTCACTACGTTTTCGATACAGGAACGACGGAGTTGGATCAAGACTGAATGTGACAGAGATCGTTCAGCACGACAGTGTCATCAACGTCTTCAAGATGCGTGTGGGGAATCGGCATTGCCGTACAGAACAGTGGCACGTTGGGAAGAGCCTTCAACGAAGAACGGCAAACTGTGGCAGACATGCATCGGGCAGGTTGTCCTAGCGTCTCTGAAGAAGAAGTGCGTGCTGTTGCCATGTTGGTAGGCAGTGATCGATGCCATACGACTCCTGAGCTCCTCCACGAAACCGGATTAGCGCATACGACTGTGCTTCGCATCCTGAAGGAACGCCTGGGTATGCGAAAAATCTCATCACGATGGGTTCCGCATGACTTGACGGAAATGCAGAAATGGGTGCTTTACGACGCTGCTCAGACGCACTTGGAGCGCTATGAGCGCGAAGGAGAGGCTCCCTTACGCCGTATTGTAACACTGGATGAGACATGGGACACATCGTACGAGCCAAAACTGAAACCCCAATCCAGCGAATGGCGTCATTATGGGTCGCCGTAAAAGTCGAAAGTGCGTCAGAGCCGCAGTATGGTGAAAGTTATGCTGATTCTAGTGTACGACTGTGATGGTGTTGTCCTAACGCATTACGTTCCTCCACGGCACACCGACAATGCACAGTATTACTGTTCGTTTTTGGAGCATCACCTGCGACCAGCTTTGCGAAAGAAGCAGCGACACTTTCTGCGCTACCCACCCATCAATTTGCACGACAATGCGCGGGCGCATACAGCGCAAGCTGTGGCTGCTCTGTTCGGTCGATGGGACTGGGAAGTAATGTACTATCAACCATGATCCCAGGACGTAAGTCCTTGTGACTTTGATTTGATTCCGAAGATGAAGAAACCACTTCATGGCATTCGCTTCAGAACTGCTCCAGAGATTCGACAGGCAGTAGATCGCTCCATTCGCACCATTAACAGAAAGGCTCTGCTAAGGGTATGCTACGCCTTCCACATCGCTGGCAACGGGATCTACACAACGCTGGTGACTACTTTGAAGGACAGTAACAGGTGCAAACACATTACTCTTTTCTATCGGTTGTGAATAACTACAGGGTTATTACAAATGATTGAAGCGATTTCACAGCTCTACAATAACTTTATTATTTGAGATATTTTCACAATGCTTTGCACACACATACAAAAACTCAAAAAGTTTTTTTACGCTTTCACAAATGTTCGATATGTGCCCCTTTAGTGATTCGGCAGACATCAAGCCGATAATCAAGTTCCTCCCACACTCGGCGCAGCATGTCCCCGTCAATGAGTTCGAAAGCATCGTTGATTCGAGCTCGCAGTTCTGGCACGTTTCTTGGTAGAGGAGGTTTAAACACTGAATCTTTCACATAACCCCACAGAAAGAAATCGCATGGGGTTAAGTCGGGAGAGCGTGGAGGCCATGACATGAATTGTTGATCATGATCTCCACCACGACTGATCCATCGGTTTTCCAATCTCCTGTTTAAGAAATGCTTCTGCTTTAGCCTTTTCCGTAAGATTTTCCAAACCGTCCGCTGTGGTACGTTTAGCTCCCTGCTTGCTTTATTCGTCGACTTCCGCGGGCTACGCATGAAAACTTGCCCGCACGCGTTCAACTGTTTCTTCGCTCACTGCAGGCCGACCCGTTGATTTCCCCTTACAGAGGCATCCAGAAGCTTTAAACTGCGCATACCATCGCCGAATGGAGTTAGCAGTTGGTGGATCATTGTTGACCTTCGTCCTGAAGTGTCGTTGCTCTGTTATGATTGACTGACGTGAGTGCATTTCAAGCACGACATACGCTCTCTCGGCTCCTGTCGCCATTTTGTCTCACTGCGCTCTGGAGCGCTCTGGCGGCAGAAACCTGAAGTGCGGCTTCAGCAGAACAAAACTTTATGAGTTTTTCCACGTATCTGTAGTGTGTCGCGACCATATGTCAATGAATGGAGCTACAGTGAATTTATGAAATCGCTTCAATCATTTGTGATAGCCCCGTAGATGCCACTATTTAAGTTGCAACCCTCTTACAAGTTACTTTAAAAAAAAAACAAAAAAAACACTGTCTCTCATTTCTTAATGGAGGTAGCGCTAGAGGAAACGTTCCTATAATGATATTGGAAGACGCCCACTGTTTCTTGAGTATCCAAGTCTAAGCCAGCCGGACAAAAAATTAGTCAGCCCAGTGCGCACGCACAGATGAATCTTTAGGTTGCGTTCACGGTGGCACCGACAACGGTCGTCAGACAGCGTCGCTGAAGGTTGTCCGATAACATCGTCCGACAGCGTGGTCATAGTGCGTCCGACCTGCTCCGTCAGTTTTTCCCAGGGTCAGGGAGGTTAGGTTATGTTAGAATCTATTCTATATGTGAAGTAGGTTAGATTTTAAACTCTTTGGGTTGGGTGGATACCACGACGCCTCTGTGCCTGGATACGAGTGCTGCATAGCGGTTTCTGCTATTTAAGAGGCGCCGAGTACATAAGAATAAGCTTTCCTGTCTCTTAAAGAACATGGCGTGAACTATAAACTCTGTCCTCAGTTATCGGAATAACCAGACAAGTGTTACGAATATACCAAGTGTAGAAGTATGAAACCGGAATTTGGTTGTAGTAATTACACGTCTGTTGTTTGAAACTGATAAAAAATATTTATTCAAAGTAATATCCGTATTTTCCACATCCCCCTAGGTCAGGGGCGGGCAAACGTTGCACGCGGCTCATGAGCGCACAGCGCTGCACGTGTGCTGCTCGCGTGCAGGCGTCGACCGGGGCTGTGGTGACAGCCGGCAGGTTGCGGCAGTGTAGTGCCAGGCTAAGCTGCGGACGTTGATGCGAAGCGAGCACTATGTAGTGAACGTTGTATTTCAAGAAACGGAGAAGTGGAGATTTGCTGTCTTTTAAAAAGTAATGGGAGAATCATTTTTCTTTGTGCAAAAACGTGAAAATTCGAAATGTTTAATATGTGGCAGCACTCTCGCTGGTCAACGGAAGTTTAGTATTGAAGGCCATTATAATAAATTTCACAAGGACGAGTACAATTTATTGTGGGATTCTGAGCGGATGAGGAATTGACTGAGCTTAAGAAGAGCGATGTGACGATACCAGATCAATCTGTCGTAGTTGGCCGGCCGGAGTGGCCGAGCGGTTCTAGGCACTAAAGTCTGGAGCCGCGCGACCGCTATGGTCGCAGGTTCGAATCCTGCCTCGGGCATGGATGTGTGTGATGTCCTTAGGTTAGTTAGGTTTAAGTAGTTCTAAGTTCTAGGGGACTGATGACCACAGCAGTTAAGTCCCATAGTGCTCAGAGCCATTTGAATTTGTCGTAGTTGCTGTTGTCACGAGAGATCTGCGACTTTCTCTCGTCATGTCTCTCATCTAACTGACTTAAAATTTTATGGAGCACTGTTTTCAAGTTTTCAGGACGACAACAATCATAGCCCAGCGGTATGTGCAAGTTATAAGACTGCGCTTAATATAGCGAGAGTTGGAAAACCATTTGCTGAATTAATAAGTCTCGGTTAAGAGCAAACATCAGTGATGAAAATTTACGTAACTGTTTGTGTTTGTCTGTATGTAGAAATTTTGTTCCAGATATTAAACGTGCTGTAAACTCCACCTGTGATAATTAAATAAAACGTATCGTAGGTAATAGGTACTCTTCCAAACCACGATATCTTTCAAGCACTCCTACTAACCTTATTCCTTCATTCGATAAAGCAAGCTAGGAAACAAAACGCATTGCAGAGGAAGGAGCGAACACAAGGTATGGTGGGGAGGGGAGATAAGCGGGTGGCCAACTTGCCCCTGTGTGCACGCAGAACACCTGTTAACTGCACGCGTGCAAGTGCACCGCACATGTCCAGGATTCCTGCCCGCCCCTGCCCTAGGTGAATACCGGGCTTGTCCCCACGTCCCTAGTCAGTTACACGCCTCGCAGACATTTGCAATACGTTCGCACTATTTCATGGCTTACACTAGACACAGACAACTGGGGTACTCATTCCGTCCCGGGGGGGGGGGGGGGGGGGGGGGTTCGGGGTGGAAGCAGTAATGACATCCGGCCACCTCTTACAATTAACCACGCCAGATCCGATTTAACCATGCCGACCCTGCGCAGAAATCGGGACAAAGGCAATAGCGAAAGAAATTCAAAATTATCTCCGTTGCTATTTATACATTTATCCCACTTCTCCCGCAGGCTATGGATGCCACGCCAAAAAAACAGTTCTTCTTGAAGCGAACCAGTCAGCGAGCCATTTTCGTACATTTTCATACGAAATGAAGCGTTGTTGAGTGAGAGCGTGTCCCATTGGTGCAAATAAATGATAATCTGATGGAGCCGAGTCTGAAGAATCAGCCGTATGTCCTAGTATTTCCCAACTAAACGCCCCGATCATTTCCCTGACCCGTTTTACTGTGTGTGATGGGGCGTTGTCATGGAGCAATATGACTGTGGGTTGCCTTTTTCCTCACTCCGATCGTTTTTCACGTAATGCTCGGTTTAAAACGATTATTTGCTGATGGTAGCGATTAGTGTTAACGGTTTGACCAGGTTTTAGCTCAGAGATCATCGGAGGGAATATACGTAGGTATTCGCGGGCTGAGGTTCGAGGACTGCAGCCTTGGCAGTAGCCTCGTTTCCTGGCAGACCGACATGACCAGGGACCCACAGAAACATCACACTGGCTCCGCGAAGAGTGAGCAAGTGACAGTTTTCCTGGACCCGCTGCACTAAGGGATGAGTAGTTTACAGCCGGATCTCTGCGTTGCCGTCTGTCAGGAGGTGGGGTCCCTTTGGCGTCGCCTGTAGCCCTCCCTTCATGGTTCAAATGGCTCTGAGCACTATGGGACTTAACTTACCTTCATGGGAATAAGCTTCGGCTCATTAAGCCTTTCCCAGGGCCTTGGACAACCTCCTCGCGGCCCTCCAGCCGGGAGGCGATTATTTTAACTCGGCTGCGTATTGGGCACTGCCTTTTTAGCCATTGTCATTTGATAAGTGGCGTTACCCCACCACTTTGTGCACATTGCGCCCAAATTTTAACTGTCCGTCTCTTCGTGCTGGAATGTCCTTTTTTTTTTTTTTAACAATTTACGTTCCAGTTTGGGTTTGCCGTCTGGTTTATCAGCCGTTTTACCGAATGAAGCCCGGGGTGTCGACCGCGTTTTACTTTTTATCGGCTAAAGCTATATGGCGAAGGCCGTTTAATTTTAGTTTTGGACCTACATTTCTGCGTAGTGCTCTTTTTACCCCTTTTCCACGTGCCTGTTTTTAGCTGTCTCCTATTCTGTCCACTGGGACTGACGTATAGTCGTTCAACTCCTCTCTGTATTCGTGTTCTATAGTTTTGACTTGGGCGCGTATGACTCCAGTTGTTTCTTGCGCCCTAAAGCAAAACAAAACAAACAAACTAGGTTCTAGCAGCTCATAGTAGGTGACGCCATTCTGTTTCCACCAAACACAGAGCAGTGGATGTCCATGGTTTGCCTGGATTCACACATAATTTACGACGCTTAGGATTCTCAAAATATATCCATTTTACATCACCCGCCACTATTCGATGGAGAAACGACTTTCTTTTGCACCTGGCGAGCAGCATTTCACAAGTGGTCTTTCGAACTGTTTGCTGTCTTTCATTCAGTTCATGTGGAACCAATTTTCCCACTTTCTGCACCTTTCGCATAGTTTTCAAGCGAAGAGAAGTGGCTTTCTGGGTCACATTCAATTGTTCCAAGAGTTCCTGTTGAGTTTGGGTATCATCTGCATCCAATAAGGCCTGCAATTCGTTGTCTTCGAACTTTTTCGGGGGTTTCCCGCAATGGTCTTTTCTCATGTCAATATTGCCGCTTTCGAATTTTTTTGAACACTCGAAACACTGTGTTTCCCCAAGACCATGCTCGCCGAAAGCTTCCACAAGCATACGATCTGATTCTGCAGCAGTTTTCTTTAAATTATAATCTGACCAAGACATTATAGATAAAACTGTTTATTATGAACGTTACATTGACAATGCATTATTGCCTACGCATGGTACCGAGGAAGATATAGAGGAAATATTAGAAAAGTTTAACGACGTCCCACAGAAAAATTGAGCTTACCGTTTGGTATGAAATCAATAGTAATTCACAATTTCTCTATTTAAGTATCAAAAGGCAGAGCAATAAACATGAATTTTTCTGCTTACATGAAGCTAACAACTACTTATGCTGTAATTCCTAATGATTCATGGCATCCACAAGCATATATAGAGGATGCTATTAGTATCTTAGTATACAGGTATACAGGGCTGTCAATGTGCCAACGGAAAGGAAGAATAAAGAGGCAGAACTAAACTTCTTTAGGAATATAGCGGCTAGCAACGGTTGCTAATTAGAGATTGTTAATAAATTTCTGCACAAAGCAATAAGAATAGAAAGAATAAACTTAAGGAAGTAAAATAAAAGGGTCAAGATGCGACATTATGAAACATTTTCTCAAAACGTAGCATAATTTTTTAAACTTCGCATTGTTACATAGCGTTCCACGCAAATAATATAGCTGCAAGCATGATGTCGGTAAAAAGAAAAACAGGTTTGAGAGATCGGGAGTTTGTAAAATACACTGCTCGTCCTGTGATGCAAAGTACATGGGGCAGATGGGAAGAACATTTTCAATAAGATACAAGGAACATAAAAATCCACTGAGACTAAGTAATTACGACAACTCAACTGTGGTGAACCATACGTATGAAATACGTGTTGTAGAAAAGGAAGGACGTAACTCGACTCGCTGGAGGAAGTGGAGACAGCCACTCATGAAAACCAACATAACAATATTTTTAATGCGCAAGTGAAAGAAACAGAAAGACATTCTTTAACGCTAGAACTGTTTTAAGATAGAGGCATTATTATAAACTTGGAATACTTCTTTGACGAGATAATCTGTGTAGACAACAGGTACGTAGAGTATTTGAAATGAGGAAAAGTAGTTGACCAATAGAATAGCGTTATGATTGAGCCAATAACCCCGCTTACATAGTGTTACTGCAAAAATTCCTGTTCACAACACGCCAAGACGCTTTTAAAAGCGTGAACTGGACACTGTTGGAGCCGACACTACATCAAGAGGCCGCTGCCTGATATGGCGTATAGCCTGAGGTGGGAGGCGTACTGACAAGTTGACGGTTTTAATATAGGACGAAGACCAACAATCAAATGGGTTTTTATTTGATTTTATTTTATGAACGCAGCAAATGCTTTGGTAGACTCTTTAGTGTTTTAACTTTATGAACTAAGTTTCACAAACTAATGATGAGCGCATTGTCTCTCGAAGTGGACTGTTGAGTCTGTTGAATGCTACCAACGTTAAAAGGTTACAACTGCTACCTCACGTCTTTAAAACGGATAATGCGGGGTGTATCAAAAGATACAACTTTAATGTGTTATAACATCCCAACTACACTACTGACCATTAAATCTACTGCACCACGAAGATGACGTGCTACACACGCGAAATTTAACCGACAGGATGAAGATGCTGTGATATGCAAATGATTAGCTTTTCAGAGAATTCACACAAGGTTGGCGCCCGTGGCGGCATCTTCAACGTGCTGACATGAGGAACGTTTCCAACCGATTTCTCATACACAAACAGCAGTTGACTGGCGTTGCCTGGTGAAACGTTGGTGTGATGCCTCATGTAAGGAGGAGAAATGCGTACCATCACGTTTCCGACTTTGATAAAGGTCGGATTGTAGACTATCGCGATTCCGGTTATCGTATCGCGACATTGCTGCTCGCGTTGGTCGAGATCCAATGACTGTTAGCAGAATATGGAATCGGTGGGTTCAGGAGGGTAAAACGGGAGGCCGTGCTGGATCCCAACGGCCTAATATCACTAGCAGTTGAGATGACAGGCATCTTATCCGCATGGCTGTAACGGATCGTGCAGCCCCGTCTCGATCCCTGGGTCAAGAGATGGGGACGCTTGCAAGACAAAAACCATCTGCACGAACAGTTCGACGACGTTTGCATCAGCATGGACTATCAGCTCGGAGACCGTGGTTGCGGTTACCCTTGACGCTGCATCACAGACAGGAGCGCCTGCGATGGTATACTCAACGACGAACCTGGGTGCAAGAATGGCAAAAGTTCATTTTTTCGGATGAATCCAGGTTCTGTTTACAGCATCATGATGGTCGCATCCGTGTTTGGCGACATCGCGGTGAACGCACATTGGAAGCGTGTATTCGTCACCACCATACTGGCGTATCATCTGACGTGATGGTATGGGGTGGCATTGGTTACACGTCTCTATCACCTCTTGTTCGCACTGACGGCACTTTGAACAGTGGACGTTACATTTCAGATGTGTTACGACCTGTGACTCTACCCTTCATTCGATCCCTGCCAAACCCTACATTTCAGCAGGATAATGCACGACTGCATGTTGCAGGTCCTGTACGGGTCTTTCTGGACACAGAAAATGTTTGACTGCTGCCGTGGCCAGCATATTCTCCAGATTTGTCACCAATTGAATACGTCTGGTCAATGGTTGCCGAGCAACTGGCTCGTCACAATACGCCAGTCACTACTCTTGATGAACTGTGGTATCGTGTTGAAGCTGCATGGGCAACTGTACCTGTGCACGCCATCAAAGCTCGGTTTGACTCAATGCCCAGACGTATCAATGCCGTTATTACGGTCAGAGGTGGTTGTCCTGGGTACTGATTTCTCAGGATCAATGCACCCAAATTGCGTGAAAATGTAATCACATGTCAGTTCTAGTTTAACATATTTGTCCAATGTATACCCGTTTATCATCTGCATTTCTTCTTGGTGTAGCAATTTTAATGGCCAGTAGTGTAATAAGACATCTATCCCATGTTTGCCTAATGTGACCCATTATCTCACAAGGCATGATTACATTCAGTCAACTTCACCATGTGCCCCTTTTGGTGGCACACACAACATCCAGTCTGTATTAAAGCTCTATCCACACTTGGTGCAACATATCAGGATCAACTATGGCAATAGCAGCAACGAATCGAACCTTTAAATCATTGACGTGATCGACAGGTGTTTGGTAAACTTTTTCCTTAACATGCTCCCCTAGACGCGAGGGTAGTCGCTTCCTATACCGTGTTTGGAAGGTCACTTGAACCTGCGTGTCCAATTTGCTTTGAACAAACCATTGTACACTCTGATCCGTTTTCTTGAACCGTTGTCATTATGGTTCAATGACAATAACTTGGAACACAAATAATGAAAGCTTTCTGAGTTTTTCGCCACTCGGTAATATAGGGTGTACTAAGAGGAGGCGTAGTAAACTACCACAGTACGCCCGAGTGGGCAGATACAGGGTGTTTCAAAAATGACCGGTATATTTGAAACGGCAATAAAAACTAAACGAGCAGCGATAGAAATACACCGTTTGTTGCAATATGCTTGGGACAACAGTACATTTTCAGGCAGAAAAACAGTAAACCAAATGCTGCCCACAATCATATCGCCGTCATCAATCCTGTGCACTATATCGTTAGCGAATGTCTCTCGTGCAGCAATGGTAGCGGCGCTGAAGGGTTGCCGCATTTGAATTTTGTATGGATAGGGGTTAAACTCTGGCGCATGAGACGATACGTGGACGTTGGCGTCATTTGGACCGCAGCTGCAACACGGCGAACGGAAACCCGAGGCCGCTGTTGGATCACCTGCTGCACTAGCTGCGCGTTGCCCTCTGTGGTTGCCGTACGCGGTCGCCCTACCTTTCCAGCACGTTCATCCATCACGTTCCCAGTCCGTTGAAATTTTTCCAACAGATCCTTTATTGTATCGCTTTTCGGTCCTTTGGTTACATTAAACCACTGTTGAAAACTTCGTCTTGTTGCAACAACACTGTGTTCTAGGCGGTGGAATTCCAACACCAGAAAAATCCTCTGTTCTAAGGAATAAACCATGTTGTCTACAGCACACTTGCACGTTGTGAACAGCGCACGCTTACAGCAGAAAGACGACGTACAGTATGGCGCACCCACAGACTGCGTTGTCTTCTATATCTTTCACATCACTTGCAGCGCCATCTGTTGTTGAAAATTGTAACTACTGTAATTTCGAAAGTTTGTCTGCCTGAAAATGTACTGTTGTCCCAAGCATATTGCAACAAACGGTGTATTTCTATCGCTGCTCGTTTAGTTTTTATTGGCGTTTCAAATATACCGGTCATTTTTGAAACACCCTGTACAAACACTTGAACAATGGCGGAGATAAGGCAGCAGCATCCTTTCAGTATGAGTGTAAGGACAGCAGTTAGCGGTGAGACACTCGTAGGACCATCCACTTTACCCAACAGATGTACAGGTGCTGTGTATCTGTGTTTTCTGCGTGATGAATTACCATCGCAATTGGAGAACATCACCATTCCAGAAAAAGAACGGTCACCACGCAGTTTTCTACAGATCTTGTGGCCGTACTTCACCTTAAAGTTTCATGGGCGAGAGATTGCTAAAGGAGGCGCAGTAGCATGGCATCCTCGTTCACCGAAACTGAACCTGTTGGATTTCTGGCTACAGCGACATTTAAAGGCGGAGGTGTATGCCCAACCTATCGACAATGTGCAGATGTTAAGGGAGATTGTGAACGATGCATTTGACCCTATCCGAAATGAGCCAGGTGTAGTTGAAAGAATGGTGATTCCCTGCTAATAATGGCTGTAACCACATGTAACACAGCCTATAGTGTGTACTTCAACGTAACAATGGCTCTAAGCACTATGGGACTTAACATCTGAGGTCATCAGTTCCTTAGACTTAGAACTACTTAAACCTAACTAACCTAAGGACATCAAACATATCCATGTCCGAGGCAGGATTTGAACCTGCGACTGTAGCAGCAGAATGGTTCAACGTAACAGGCAGCTGGAAATGAGACGACAGACTGGCCCATATCTCAACAGGAATTAGCTTCCGGACATACTGTTGTATAAAGTTATCTTCTAGTTTTTACCAACTCTACAATGTGTTGGACTACGTGACACTTTTTAAGGTTTTGTACCTCAATCGTTAAAAATGGAACCTTTATAGGATCATTTTGTTTTCCGTTTGTCTGTCTGTCTGTCCGTCCAACTCTCAAGACCCGTTTTTGTGAAGAACTCGCCGGCCGCTGTGGCCGAGCGGTTCTAGGCGCTTCAGTCCGGAACCGCACTGTTGATACGGTCGCAGGTTCGAATCCTGCCTCGGGCATGGATGTATGTGATGTCCTTAGGTTAGTTATGTTTAATTAATTCTAAGTCTAGGGGACTGATGACCTCAGATGTTAAGTCCCACGGTGCTTAGAGCCGTTTGAACCATTTTGTGAAGAACTGGTAAACGTATGCGGTTAAAATTTATGTCGCTCCTTTGGCTGTGTAAAATATTTAGGCTTCTAAGTCAATGCAGTCCAAAGATACGACCATTTGTCACCTATTTTGATACTCTCAGACTCACTTATTAAACCTGAAAAACTGGAGAAGTTATTGAAGCAGGTTTCTGCCAGAAGAAATTAATCATTTTCTTTAGATACGTTGTACAAGCACTTGTGATGACGCATGCTCGTGTAGCATTCGATTACAGGCGAATAGGGCAAGAGTGTCCAATATATACTCATTATTTCTAACGTAGGTAAAGAGGGGACAGCTTAATGCCATAGAGAAGTGTCAGCGTATTGCATGAGGCTAGAAATTGGCAGAATAGTTGTAGTGAGATGTATTGTGCCTCCAAGAACCGTACACGAAGGCAGGAAAGATCTCCTGTATGCCAATAACTGCCCAGGTAATCGCACAAGGGCAACGCCCATGACAGCAATAATAATACGTAACGAGGCCAAAATAGTGACAAAAATGACCCAATACTGTTCAGAACATGTAATCCGCGTGAAAATGTTAACCAGAAAGGAGTGTTGCCTCCTGATTTCCATGTATTTTCAATTTAGTGATGGGACCGACGAGTATCTGCTGAGACTAAAGGATATTAGTCACCTAGGACTCCATTGATGAAAATGCGAAGTCAGTATTGTGGCATAGCTGCCTGAGTGATGACTGTGGAAGACAAATAGAAGAAGCTATTATGGATCTCAGCCTACAGGTATTGAATGCATCTCACAATCCGCCAGCCTATGAAGGGAAGGTCGGAGCAGCGTCAAATATTGATGACACTTTAGCAAATACGGCAGCGACGCGCCGTGTGAAAGGCCGGAAGGTTGCGAGGTTGCGAGTGGAAAGACATCGAGTGACCACAATATAATACGCTATACCATCACTGGAGGGGAAATACAAGATGCCACAGAAAACGTGCGCATAAGGCCCAAATATAAGATCAAGGACACTAACTGGAAAGAACTAAGAAGAGTGTTTCAGTGCCCAGGATGTCCATCACTGGGTGATAACGTAGATGTCAAAGAGTAAGAACTGACAGTGGCTATACACAGAGTAACGGTGGCATCGATACCTCTCATCAGCGGTCATTCTAAAGAAGTAGCTTGCATCTGGACCGAGAAACTGCACATATTAACATACGAAGCAAGAAGAGCCAGCAAGCTCTACCAGAGTAGCCTGACCCACGAAGAAAGAGTCCGAAGGTTGCATAAGTATATGTATGTTAAACAACGTTTTAAGGAAAAGCTGTGGAAAATAAAAACAGAACGATGGAATGTATTCGTCGAGGCTTACTTAGAAAGCGATCCATGGGGTGTACCACATAAAATAGTCCACGAAAAGATACGATCAACAATAGTCTCATCCACGCTCAAAAGGAATGATGGGACGGTAACAGAAACTTGGGAATAGTCAGCTGCCCTGCTAATGGAAACACTACTTCCCGACGACGGAGAAGAAAGAGAGACGGATGATCACCGTAGGTTACGGGCAATGTTATGGGAAGAATATACAGTGAAGAGCCAAAGAAACTGATACACCTGCCGAATATCATGTAGGGACCCGCGAGCACGCAGAAGTGCCGCATGGACTCGACTCTAATGTCTGAAGTAGTGCTGGAGGGAATCGACACCATGAATCCTGCAGGGCTGTCCATAAATCCGTAAGAGTGCGAGGAGATACAGATCTCTTCTGAACAGCAAATTACAAGGAATCCCACATATGCTCAGTAATGTTCATGTCTGGGTAGTGTGGTGGCCAGCGGAAGTGTTTAAACTCAGAACGGTGAACCCTGGAATCACTCTGTAGCAATTCTGGACGTTTGGGGTGTCGCATTGTCTTGCTGTAATTTCCCAAGCCCTTCGGAATGCACAATGGACATGAATGGATGCAGGCGATCGGACAGGATGCTTACTTACGTGTCACCTGTCAGAGTCGAATCTAGACGTATCAGGGGTCCCACATCACGTTAACTGCACACGCCCCACACCATTACAGAACCTCCACTAGCTTGAACAGTCTCCTGCTAAGATACAGGGTCCATAGATTCATGAGGTTGTCTCCATACCCGTACACGTCAATCCGTTCGATACAATTTGAAACGGGAGTCGTCCGACTAGGCAACATATTTCCAGTCATCAACAGTCCAATTTCGGTGTTGACGGGCCCAGGCGAGGCGTAAAGTTTTGTGCCGTGCAGTCATCAAGGGTACAGAGTGGGCCTTCGGCTCCGAAAGCCCATATCGATGATGTTTCGTTGAATGGTTCGCACGCTGGCACTTGTTGATGGCCTAGCTTTGAAATCTGCAGCAATTTGCCGATGAATTGCACTTCTGTCACGTTGAACGATTCTCTTTAGTCGTCGTTGGTCCCGTTCTTGCTGGGTCTTTTCCGGCGGCAGCGATGTCGGAGATTTGACGTTTTACCGAATTCCTGATATTCATGGTACACTCGTGAAATGGTCGTACGGGAAAATCCGCACTTCATCGTTATTTCGGAGATGCTGTGTCCCATCGATCTTGCGCCGACTACAACGCAGCGTTCAAACTCACTTAAATCTTGATAACCCGCCATTGTAGCAGCAGTAACCGACCTAACAACTGCGCCAGACACTTGTTGTCTATCATAAGCGTTGCCGATCGCAGCGCCGTATTCTGCCTGTTTACATATACATTTGAACAACCATGCCAATACCAGGTTCTTTGGCGCTTCAGTGTAGAAAGAATAAACTTGTGTATCCCTTCGCACTAGAAGTAATTAGGCAAATAATTTTAAGAGTGAAAAAGAAAAAAACACTCCAGAACCGGTCGGCATCCCTGCGCGAAGTAATAAAGGCCTTGTTTTACCAATTAGACTCTTACTTGTGCGATCTGCACGATGAGTGTCTCTTCCTTGAGTCCCTCCACTGTGGAAGAACGCTGATGTGGTAATAATTAGTAAAGGGTAAGGTAAGGATCCAATGATATCTAAATCCTACATACCAATTTGTCTTTTGAATATTCTCGGAAAAATATTTGAAAAACTATTATGCAAAAGGTTACAAGATCACAGACTGCTACATGCGATGAGCACTCACCAGTACGGATTTAGAACAGTCAAGTCAACTGAAGACGCAACTAATAAAGCTATCTCGCCATCCACAGGTACTCATTCCACGTACGCTCTGGCAATTATGATTGATATTGCTGGCGCTTTCGATGACCTATGATGGCCGTCTTTCTTTGGTCGCCTCAGCGATTTGGAGTGTCCAGAAGCGCTTTATAATTGCCTGAGAGAATATTGTCACGGTCGACATGTTTCTTAACATGCCCAGGAAAGAAAATAACAAAGACAATAACAAAAGGCAGTCCGCATGGGTCAGTTTGTGGTCGGGAGTTTTGGGATGTAGAACTGGAGCCCGTACCACGCAAGGTACATGACAGCGGTAGCATAAGCGGACTGGTGGCATTCCTAGATGACGTACCATTCGTTGTAAGTGGTGACGCCAGAAGAATTATAGAAGATAAATGTAATGCGGCCCTCGACGAATTTGAGAGCTGATGTCGGAGTGTTAACTTGTCACTAGCACCTTACAAAACAACGTACATCCTGCTGAAAGGAAACCTAATAAGAAACCTTAAAATAAAATCGAATGATGTAACGATTAGGAGAAACACAGTAACGAGATATACAGGGGTATTTCTTGATGAACGTCGTAACTTTGTGCATCACGTAGAGGAAGCAGCCAGAAAAGGATAAACAAAGGATGAATAAAATTATAACCATTGTAAAGAGGTAATTTTGGCTTCCCTTGAAGTCTATCAGAATATACCACCAATCTGTATTAGGTTCCATTGTGGGTTATGGTGCGAGCGTCTGGACTCAGAGACCGCAGCTACTGAAGCAAGCCTCCGTAGCGAGAATAGTTCAACGTGGAATGCTACCAAGACTAACGGGCGCCTATGGTACTACTCCGAATGGTGCCGTGTTAGTAATTCTAGGAATACGCCCACTGGACTTCTAAATTAGGAAAAGTGGAAAGTTTTACTGGTTAAAGAAAGGAAATCCAATGGAAGTACGTAGAATGCTTGAAACTGAGACCAATTCGAAAAAGGTAATAAAAGATCGCATACTACAACAGTGGCAAAATGAATGCGACAGTTCAGGCTCAGCCAGGAGAACACACGAAATTCTCCGTAACATCAGGGACAGATACATTACTTGACAGACCATGGCACTTACGTTACCTATCTATACAAAATCAGAAGACAGATGAATGATGCACCAGCGGCAGTGTGGATACACCAGAATACACACTGTGGGACTGCACGCCCTGTGAAGATACAGCGGATAATGTCGTCACTTATTAAGGAGTGAGTCGGCCTGGCGCACCTTGGACGATACTGCAGTCGCAGTATCCAGAAAGGCCAAGAAAGGCTTCACGAGGCATTCAACCTTAAATCGTCGTTCTACCGTCCAGGCTAGACTACATACTCGGCAGATGGAGAGAACATAACCGTGGTCAGCGACTACCCAAGAATCTACATTGCGTTGGTGCAAGTGATAATGGAAGTGTAGATTTTAAGAAGTAACAGTGATGGGTGGAATTACTTGCTGTAGTGGAAACGCTGCTGACGTGCTGCCAGATGCCCAAGGAATCCAGCAGACTATGGCTGTTGACCAGGATAGTATGAGCGCGGATCCACTAGCGGAGACAACCATAATAAATGTACCATAATAAATAAACGAACGGAGAACAAGTTCTGTAGTGCCTGTATTAGATTAGTAGCTGGCTAATTGGTTGAGGATTTAATGTAGTTTTGTAGTAGTAGAAGTAGTTACAATTTATTACTATCCAAAAAAATGTGATTTGTATGTCCTGTTGTAGCTTTTCAGATAACAGGCTGTAATTATGAAGAATAAATAAATAAATTATCAAGGCCTATAAGGTACTTCCTGTTGATCTAGAATTTTGAAATTTGACAAGAAGCAAGGTTTCACAGTACAAGTAAAGGTAAAAACTCGAGAACTGATAAATTATAATTACATAACATCAAAAATACTTTATTGCCATTGGAACTTTCATTGCATTCACTATAGTGAATGCAAATACAAAATGTGAGTTGTTGTCACGTATCAGTAAGAAAAAAATGTTTTATTAAGTCTTGTCCCCTTACCTACATAAACTGAAGTCTTCTTGTAACACCCCCTGGAGTACTAATGGAGGTGGTGGACCCTTAAACGTTTACTGTTTGTCGTTTCGACCGTGCGCCCTGTCCACACCACGTACCTGGTAATCTCGCGGCGGTCGTATTGTTCTGCTCCACACTGCTGCTGGCTTGTCTGAAATTATCTATCGAAATATGCAAGCGGGTTTAGGGGAGCCACTCAACGTTAAAACACAACACTGTCCGACGTCTGGTATGAACAACTATATTCTGAGACAATTAAAGGAAAATCGCAGGTTGCACTGTTTACACTTTGATTCATAAGTGTCTATGCCAATTAATGGATGATTATCTGTCCACTTGGACAAGCGTACGCGTACCGAACACGGCACGGATGATTGTTGATGATGCGAAAGCCGAATGGTCGCACGAAAGTTCTTACGCTCGTCACGCAAACACATATATTTGGTACCAGTCCTCCTTGACATTGGTAATAAATTTTATCACTGTTCACAAGGTTAAATTTACAGTTCACAGTTCTTCAGTTGTACGAGCGTGCGCGTAACCGTCGCGGCGCGGCTGATTGTTGATGATGCGGAACGCGATGATCGAACGCACGATCTCACGCTCGCTACAAGACACTGGCACTTAAATGCTCTCTTTTGAAAGAAAATAGTATTACTGATTCACATTAGTTCATTCTGAGAGACCGAACACGGCGCGGATGATTGATGCTGTGCGACACGCATCGAGAGTATACACAAATACACTCCTGGAAATTGAAATAAGAACACCGTGAATTCATTGTCCCAGGAAGGGGAAACTTTATTGACACATTCCTGGGGTCAGATACATCACATGATCACACTGACAGAACCACAGGCACATAGACACAGGCAACAGAGCATGCACAATGTCGGCACTAGTACAGTGTATATCCACCTTTCGCAGCAATGCAGGCTGCTATTCTCCCATGGAGACGATCGTAGAGATGCTGGATGTAGTCCTGTGGAACAGCTTGCCATGCCATTTCCACCTGGCGCCTCAGTTGGACCAGCGTTCGTGCTGGACGTGCAGACCGCGTGAGACGACGCTTCATCCAGTCCCAAACATGCTCAATGGGGGACAGATCCGGAGATCTTGCTGGCCAGGGTAGTTGACTTACTCCTTCTAGAGCACGTTGGGTGGCACGGGATACATGCGGACGTGCATTGTCCTGTTGGAACAGCAAGTTCCCTTGCCGGTCTAGGAATGGTAGAACGATGGGTTCGATGACGGTTTGGATGTACCGTGCACTATTCAGTGTCCCCTCGACGATCACCAGTGGTGTACGGCCAGTGTAGGAGATCGCTCCCCACACCATGACGCCGGGTGTTGGCCCTGTGTGCCTCGGTCCTATGCAGTCCTGATTGTGGCGCTCACCTGCACGGCGCCAAACACGCATACGACCATCATTGGCACCAAGGCAGAAGCGACTCTCATCGCTGAAGACGACACGTCTCCATTCGTCCCTCCATTCACGCCTGTCGCGACACCACTGGAGGCGGGCTGCACGATGTTGGGGCGTGAGCGGAAGACGGCCTAACGGTGTGCGGGACCGTAGCCCAGCTTCATGGAGACGGTTGCGAATGGTCCTCGCCGATACCCCAGGAGCAACAGTGTCCGTAATTTGCTGGGAAGTGGCGGTGCGGTCCCCTACGGCACTGCGTAGGATCCTACGGTCTTGGCGTGCATCCGTGCGTCGCTGCGGTCCGGTCCCAGGTCGACGGGCACGTGCACCTTCCGCCGACCACTGGCGACAACATCGATGTACTGTGGAGACCTCACGCCCCACGTGTTGAGCAATTCGGCGGTACGTCCACCCGGCCTCCCGCATGCCCACTATACGCCCTCGCTCAAAGTCCGTCAACTGCACATACGGTTCACGTCCACGCTGTCGCGGCATGCTACCAGTGTTAAAGACTGCGATGGAGCTCCGTATGCCACGGCAAACTGGCTGACACTGACGGCGGCGGTGCACAAATGCTGCGCAGTTAGCGCCATTCGACGGCCATCACCGCGGTTCCTGGTGTGTCCGCTGTGCCGTGCGTGTGATCATTGCTTGTACAGCCCTCTCGCAGTGTCCGGAGCAAGTATGGTGGGTCTGACACACCGGTGTCAATGTGTTCTTTTTTCCATTTCCAGGAGTGTATGTTATCGGCGGCACTGCTCGCTTTTAATTACATCATTACGCACTTTCTCTGAATCATTTACTTATTTTATCACTTTACTGTAATAGCACTTGTAGCAACACTTCAACTTCCATACTAACAATGCCTCTCACATGCAGAGCTACACACTACACAACACAACAGTTCCGTGTCCCGCGCTCGACTCTGCAGACGCGGCTGCCCGCAAAGATACTCCGCAACCAAGCCAGCGATATGACAGTACGCTTACAGTCTGTTCCCTTCGTTTTGTATGTCCAGCCTATTCTCAGATTTCTCAGACGGATGAACTAGTGTCTGCCCGTTGCCAGAGTTCATCAAACGTAGTGACTGGTGAGTAGTGGTGTTTGTCTCTCGGCAACTGTGACTGGATGTTTTCATCATCACGAGAGCTGCTGTGTCCATATGACGGTTGCGCGTTGTAGCCGCGCGGTCTGGAGTGCCTTGTCACGGACCGTGCGGCTCTCCCCGTCGTAGGTTCGAGTCCTCCCTCGGCCATGGGTGGGTGTGTTGTCCCTAGCGTAAGTTAGTTTAAGTTAGATTAAGTAGTGTGTAAGCGTAGGGACCGATGACCTCAGCAGTTTGGTCCCGTAAGACCTTACCACAAATTTCCAATTTTCCCGCATACCGTTTTTGAATCCAATTTGGTAAGCTTCGTTCTCATCGCAGCCTCCACATGCATATACGTCCACCCGGATGCAGTGCACAAAATTGGATCTCCTCTGTGAAGAACATGTGATGTCACTCTCGTGTCTGGTGTTGTTGGACGCAGCACTGTCGGCGCGGTTTCCTTTTCTGCAGCGATAAGCGATGTTGCAACAAGAATCGCTGTGCTGACATTCCATGATGTGCCACACGTCATAGCGCTATCTGTGTGAACACTTGTACTGCTGCAAACAAGCGCATTTCCTGATTCAAGGTACTTACACGTCAAAGCAGTACGGTATTGCATGGCTGAGCGAACAAAATGTCTTTCCTCTCAGTTGCTAGCCGCGTGGGGTCATCGAGATCCTACGTAGTGTCCAGCATAGCCATTGTGAACCTATCGATCCCACACTCGCAAACCAGTCGTGTAGCCCCGAGCAACGCAAGCAGTTATATCGTGCAATTATAAACGGCGGTCTCTATAGGACATGATGGTCCAGTTGTCGAATTCGAACACCTATTTCTTCTTCTTACATAAGGAAGAACACGATCCTGTTTCAACCAGGCGACATTCAGATGCGATTTTGTAAAGATAAACCGTCTATGTAATGTTTCCTTACTCATAGAATGTACGTGGCGTTACTCCGCGGTTGCGCTGAAATGCTAATCATTTGCATATCCAAGCAAATAATACACTTTTTGCCAATTTGACGTCTGTTGCAGGCCGAATTCGTGGTTTGATCTAATCCGCTATAAATGGTTGATGAAAGCCTGCGACTGCAAAGCGGTGGTTTGTTTATTTATAAACATTTCTGCTACCAGAAAAGATTTTCTTTTTATTTATATTTCGTACGATGCGTTTCGGGAAATGATTTCCATTCTGAAGTAATGTTCTCGATCTGTGACGTGCTGTATTGTTCTGATGTCTTTACTGTAATATAAAAAAATACACGCAATATTTAATTAATGGTCAATCTTTGTATGGAATCAGAGGCGAAACTTGGAAAAAACTTCGACTTACGATTCCCTTGTGGTCCTTCTACTGCAACTCACACGTATTTAACAACACATACAATTTTCTGTACGCAGAACACAATGAAAATAGCAAATGTACATAAATAGACTTTACAAAGATGTTTACACATGTAGTGAACAGAGATAACGCTGTTATTAGTACAGGCCCTTAGATAAGAAGCCAATTCAAAGTGTGTATTGTTGCGAAAACATACGTGATCCCTTAGGAACGAATAATCCTGAGCAAATAGGGAGCATTACGACGGGTACAGGGATTAGTGACCACAAGGTTGTTGTAGTGAGAGTGAATCTCATAACATACAAACCCAACAAAAACAAATCAAAATATATTTATTTTTAAAAAAAGCAGATAAAAATTCGCTTGACGCCTACCTAAGGGACAATATCCATTGCTTCCAAACTAACTGTATAAGCGTAGACCACATGTGGCTTAAATTCAAAAAATAGTATCGACGTTAATGGAGAGATTTATACAAAATAAATTAATGAGGTACGGAACAGATCCCTCATGTTACACAAAACATGTCAGAACACTGTTCCAGAAGCAACGACAAAAGTATGTCAAATTTAAAAGAACGCAAGATCCCCAAGATCGGCGAAGCTCGAAATTTAGTGCGGACTTCGCGGGGAGTTGTTTTTAATAGTTTCCATAACGAAACTATATCTCGAACGCTGGCAGGAAATTCAAAGAAATACTGGTCCCATGCAAAGTACAGCTGCGACAAGAGGAAATCAATGTCTTCGTTGCGCGATACCAACTGTATTATTACCGATGGAGCTACTAAATACACTCCTCCGAAATTCCTTGGCCGTAGAAGACGAAGTAAATATTCCAGAATTTGAATCAAGAACAGATGCCAACATGAGTGACATAGAAGTACATATCCTTCGTGTAACGAAATAACTTAAATCACATGATAAAAGCAAGTCTTCCGGTCCTGATAGTACACCAATTAGATTCCTTTCAAAGTATACTGAATAACAGCTCCGTACCGTCATACACAACTACAGGTTCTACGACAGGTCCATACCTAAAGACTGGAAAGTTGAAAAGGTCACATCCGTATTCACGAAAGAAAATATGTGTAATCCACTGAGCTACACCTCCAAGTCACTGACTTCGATTTGCAGCAAGATTGTGGGACATATACTGCGTACGAATATTATGTATTACCTTGAAGAAAACCATATATTGACACACAATCAGCACGGATTTAGAAGGTATCGTTCGTGTGCAACACAACTAGCTTTTTATTCTCACGAAGTAATGAGTGCTTTCCACAGGGGATATCAAATTGATCTAATATTTATAGATTTCCAGAAGGATTTCGACACCGTTACTCACAAGCGGCTTCCAATCAAATTGCTTGCCTATGGAGTATCATCTCAGTTGTGCGACTGGATTCGTGATTTACTACCAGAAAGGTCACAGTTCGCAGAAAAAAAAAATGGTTCAAATGGGTCTGAGCACTATGGGACTTAACATCGGAGGTCATCAGTCCCCTAGAACTTAGAACTACTTAAATATAACTAACCTAAGGACATCACACACATCCATGCCCGAAGCACGATTCGAACCTGCGACCGTAGCAGTCGCGCGGTTCCGGACAGAAGCGCCTAGAACCGCTCGACCGCCGCGGCCGTTACAGTTCGCAGAATTGATTGCAAAGTTGTCGAGTAAAATATAAGTAATATCTGGCATTCTCCGAAGAGGTGTTATTGGTCCTCTGTTGTTTCAATCTATATTAATGACTTAGGAAAATTTTTGGAAATTTGTGGTAACTTTCTATGGGACAAAACTAATGAGGTCATCGATCCCTAGGCTTACTACTAAGTAACCTAACTTAAACTAACTAATGCTAAGGAAAACACACACACACCCATGCTCGAGGGAGGACTCGAATCTCCGACGAGGGTAGCGGCGGCAAACTTGGCAAGGCGGCCTAAATCGAGCGGCTACCCCTCGCGGTGATGACTTAGGAGACAATCTGAGCAGCCATATTAGATTATTTGCAGATGATGCTGTCATTTACCGTCTAGTAAAGGCATCAGCAGATCAAAACCAACAGTCAAATTATTTAGAATATATACCTGTATGACGCGAAAACTGACAATTGACCTTAAACAATGAAAAGTTTGAGGTCATACACGTCAGTACTTAAAGGAGCCGGTGAATTACTCGATAAATTACACAAATCTAAATGGTGTCAAATCAACTAAATGCCTACGAATAACAATTACGAATAACTTAAATTTGAGCGATCACTTAGGTCATGTGGTGGGAACGCTAATCAAAGACTGCGTTTTAGTGGTAAAATATCTAGAAAATGAAACATGTTTACTAAAATCACAGCCTACACTACGCTTGTTCCTCCTCTGCTAAAGCATTGCTGTGCGGTACTGGCCCTTTACGAGATAGGGTTGAGGAGGGCATCGAAAAAGTCCGAAGAAAGACAGCTCGTTAGTATTATCGCGTAGCACAGGAGAGAGTGTCACGAATATGATACGTGAGATGGGATGCAATCGTTGAAACAAAGGCACTTTCGTTGCGGCGTGATCTTTTCACGGAATTTCGATCTCCAACAGTCTCCTCCAACTTCGAAAATGAGTGAAATCATAGCTCGAACAGAAAGGTTTAAGTGTCCGTTTTTCTCGCGCGCTGTAAGAGACGGCACTGAAATAATACGAAGGTGGTTCGATTAACCCTTTGTTAGGTAGTTATGTTTGAATAGCAGAGTGGTCACGCAGACGTAGATGTAGCTGCAGGTCGCCCACAGAGGAAGATATCCCTTCCTATGGACCGCATTTATCTTAATAATCCGGATACTCAGTTGCTTATGCACATTTACAATGGTACTTATTTCTGCGTGTCACTATTGTTATCAAAATATACTGCAGAAGCATCTGAAAAAAATTTAATGATTATCTTTTCAGGTTTTCGTTTAATATTTTGTTTCCATAATTCCCGTAATTTGAAAACGTACTTGAAAGCTGGAATCATTTCCCGAAGCATAAATAGAAAGAAAAGAAAATCGTGACCGGTACTAGCCGACTACGATATTATTGCACGTGGCCTCCCGCGGCCGTTATCAGAAACATGCGATGACGTTTCAGTAAACATTTATTGTGGTGACTAAGGAAAACAAGGTGCTCTCTGAATGGATTTAGGCCAGTTGTGCAAACACAATCAAGTGATTCAACATGTCGTCATGAAATATCACGATAAGCAGAGCAAAGAGCCCTCACTGCAAGGTGTAATAACACCGTGGTCGAGTAACAGCGGAAAAAGAGAACTTCCGTGAGGTTTGGAAGGTGGGAGACGAGGTACTGGCGGAAGTAAAGCTGTGACGAGGGACCGTGAGCTGCGCTTGGGTAGCTCGGTTGATAGAGCACTTGTACGTGAGATGGAAATATCCTGAGTTCAGTCATCGGTCCAGCACATAGTTTTAATCAGCTAGGAAGTTTCAAAAGCAGAAAAGTTTATTTATAAAAAAAAACACATGGAATTCCTGGTGTTACAGTTTTAAGGGGGGTAGGACGTCAAACGGGCCGACTTGGAGCAGGAGAGGTACCACAGGACATTTTATTTTCTACTGTCTATACTTTTACAAATAAATTCGTAAAACTTTGTCAGCATGACCAGGAAGGATTCAGGATTCACATTCATAGCAGTGGACGTTCTAACAACCCTACCACAACAAAGGTCAAATTTAATAATGATTGTGGTGTTGCTCACGCTGCTAAATACTGCATTTTCGGGCAACAACAGTCATATTATGTGGCAGGTGTCATTAGAGCACAGTTAATAAAGTCATTTCAAGTAATAATGAATAAACTAGGCACTCATCTTTTCGTGTTTCCAACGCTGGTCTCGTTGTAAAATCATGGCTCAATCGTCGAAAATCTAGGTGGTGATGATTCCAAGCTCGGATGCAAAAAGGCCTAGGTTTTATTCTGCTATATTCAAAAGTTTTGTAGATGCGCTTCACAAACCATTCTTGAAGATTACACTTTTGCAGGACAATGGTGATGTAAAAAATAATCAACACTCCGAATTTAACTTACACTTCTTTTTAATTGCTTTTATTGCAATATCACGTAACACACAAAACATCACTTCACAATACAAAACATACTTGAAAACATCTTCCTCACTGTTAAAGTTCACATTTTATAAACTGGCTACAATATGCGTCTTTCCAACATGACGTCCAACACTTGACTTTTTCAAGGTCCGACTCTAACTAACTAACAATCGCTTACGCACCCAAAAATTAGAGTTACAAGTACGACAAAGACCATAGTGGCAAAAGAAAGAATACACATAAGAATAATATCATTGCCACATAAACATATCGATGTATCAAAGTACCTCTACATTAATGAAATCAAATCTGAATGTTGTCTCAGAAATATGTTAACTACTTTACAGAAACACAGTAGAATATCGCTGGTATCGAGAGGTTGAGTTGAGGTGCCGTAAGGGTTACGTAATTCAAGTACCATTACAAAGTGCAAAAACATAACAATATATTTTTTTTAAAATATGAAATTTCATAATTTTTTCACTTACTGTTGGCTGTATTTGTTGGTATAGGTACATTTTTCTTCTCAAGTAAGAGAGATTCTTTGACGAATTTTGCACAGCGTACAAACCATACTTACAGGTGTATGAAACTCTAGAATACTCCAAATCTATGAAAAACTGTGGTAAAAATTGGGATAATTAACTACAAAATTTAATTTTTTCTAAACATAAAGTCTAAAACGTAACAACAGAACATTCATTTTTTCATAAATTAAATAGATTCTAGAGTTTCAGACACCTGTAAGTATGGTTTGTATGCTGTGCAAAATTCACCGAACAGTCTCTCTTACTTACAAAGAAAAGTGTACCTACAGCAACAAATGCAGCCAATAGTAAGTGATAAAATGATGAAATTTTACATGTAAAAAAAATTATTTTGTTATGTTTTTGAACTTCCGCTGCTACGAGTGTGAATTCTGAATCTTTCCTGGTCATGCTGATAAAGTTTTATGAATTTACTTGTAAAAGTATAGACAGTGGAAATTAAAATATCCTGTAGTGCCTCTCCTGCTCCAAGTCGGCCCGTTTGACGTCCTACCCCCCCCCCCCCCCCCCTCCTAATCGAAACAGTGCGAAACTTCCCTCCGACCATCAAGGAATGAATCACAAGCTTTCGATATTACCCATATTATGAGGACAAGATGAAAAGTTCCTCATCCAGGCAGCGATAAGCTCCACTTTTTGGATGAGAAGTGTACGAATTTTTCTACGTAGACAACTTTTTACGTCATTGCATTTTGTCGAAAATGTCTGAACTCCTCGCGATTCGGAAGGAGTGACGAAATGTATGTTGAGCATGATGCGAGTCCTCGCACTCGGTTTATACCCGCAACAGAATCAGTTGCATGATCGGCGATCTGGAATGCAAATACTCAATTAAAATAATTAGTCGCAAGGTAAGCATACACGTCTAGAATTAGGAGCTGACTAGCCTCCTCGATTTGCATGATATGACTACTATCAAGCATGGTGACCAACAATATGACTCTGCAATAGAGAGCTGGGGACGTTATTCACATAGGTACTTACGTCCATTCCCAGTCAACGGTTCAACTTAGGTGACTAAAGAATATGCAATGGACACGTCAGCTGGAGTATACAAACTAAAAAATGTGTTTTCATTGTTTGATCATAGAAACATCCCTGCGACTAAGAATTGTATAAAATCGATGGTACAGAAAGCGCTCAAACTGTAAAACACTCAAAACACTCATTAACAACCAAACGAAAAGACACAGAGGAATAGACTTGCAAAAGAAATCACTCAAGATGAAATACGTGTAACTTCGAAAAGAGCATAAATGCAACGTAACCTAGCTAAGAAAATGATTAGTGAATTCATCAATAAATCAACGAACAGCTGTAACGCTATAACACAAATTTTCTGTGTATTGTTTTTCATAGTATCCTCTAAATATTATCTGATTATTCTTTCTGTAAATTTTGATACCAAAATGAAATATGTTTTTGTAAATAATACAAAAAATGTTAAGCCTACGTAAGTTAGCTTCGTGCTGTAATGTACACTATAATTACAGGCAGGATAGGAACCGACAGCGAATGTTTGGTAAATTTTGAATCGTTCCTCAAAGAGTAAAATGAAATGCTAGCGCTGTCTCTGCACACAGCTGTTGTGAGACGTCAGAGCGAGTCCGCGGCATTTCCTTGTTAAACATGTGATTGTGTGGGCGCACGTGTTGCGTGCAGTATGAAAAGTTAGGTTCACGTAAGGCCAATTTCCTAATTACCAAGCATCAAGGGCATGATGAGTGTGGAAAGATGTATAAAGCCCGAGTAATATCAAGATCCTGCCCCATAATTGGTAGCTTCTAATTTAAGTGTGCCCATAAATACACTGATGAACCAGAACATTATGACCGTCGACCTACAATCAATATAAGACCGTTCGGGCAATAGCAGCGTCACCTGGCGAGGAATGGGTGCTAGTCAAGCACACGTGCGGTGCATGTATTCTCCGTTCATCGTAAGAATAAACCTGATGTAAACATAAACGCGATGATTGGTCAGCCGCGGTAGCTCTCGAACACTGGTGTTGTTCCGCTCTTGGAAGTAGGTCTTCTTAATCATACTTTAGCTACGCAATTTTTATTTCAAAAGTCGTGTGCAGCCACGGTGTCCGTAAGCACTGCCTGTGGTCTGATTGTCCTGCTGTTCATATGTACCGCGAAAATGGATGACACTGCTTCCTGTTCCGTAGTGAAAATTATAATGTATGTGGTAATTAATTCGTATTTGACCATCATTTTTCCATGAAAAATGGACCGTAATGGCTAAAAACAAGTTAGTCTTAATGTGTTTCACAACATTACACAGAAAAATCACGTATGAAGTTTTTAGAGAAACATGATGTAATAAGTATACAAGTTAGCGGTTGAATTATATTCGCAGCGTAATCGGTAGCGGCATACGTTGAATCCTAGTGGACTGGTTGGCGGCGGTTCGAAATTCGGGATGGTGTACAACTTCATTTTGTTCGGTTTGAATTCCTAAATCACTTAAATATGAAATTTATCAAGTATGTGGTAATTAACTCATATTTGACCACCATTTTTAATGAAAAATTCACGTCTTCTAGTTTCGAATTACATACCACACGCATAATTCTGGTTTTCATTGCAAATACACATTATTAGTTATCGATAAATTTTAAAAGATTTTTAAAGATTTTGAAGATAAGAAAACATTAAATTTTCTGGAGAAAAATGAAAAATCAAATATTCGTTGTCTGGATATGCCCATTGTTTTATACGAGAGATGTAATCACACACGAGTCACAGTGTAAGAGTCGTAGAAACATGGAAAACAAATTTTCACGGTTTTTACAGTTGTCGCCTTAACACTGCAATCTGAACCCAATAGAGTTGATCTGGAGCCAAGTTAAGGGGTATGTCACGACAAATAATAAGACATTTAAGCTGCCAGACTTACTGGAACTAATGCACGAAGCTTCGTGACACGTCACTGCCGAGCGATGGTGAAATGCAGAACAGCATGTCATTAAAGAAGAGGAGGAAATGTGGACTTTTTGGTGGCTTGAGATTCTATTGCTGATCGCCTCGTTATCAACGTAACACTACTGAAATGAACCGCAGCCGGCCGCTGTGACCGAGCGGTTCTAGGCGCATCAGTCCGGAACCTCGCTCCTGCTACGGTCGCAGGTTCGAATCCTACCTCGGGCATGGATGTGTGTGATGTCCTTAGGTTAGTTAGGTTCAACTAGTTCTAAGTCTGGGGACTGATGACCTCAGATGTTAAGTCCCATAGTGCTGAGAGCCTTTTGAACCATTTGAAATATAAGGCACTCCTCCGAGTCAGATATGGAAAAAGTTCGAAGGTTACCAGACGACTGTAATACCTTCAGTGGCTTCAGTGTCTAACTACATGGTGCAAATCCAGCACTGTGCTTTTACACCGCCCATAGCTCATGCTTTACTGTATGATTAAATGATGATGGCGTCCTCTTGGGTAAAATATTCCGGAGGTAAAATAGTCCCCCATTCGGATCTCCGGGAGGGGACTACTCAAGAGGACGTCGTTATCAGGAGAAAGAAAACTGGCGTTCTACGGATCGGAGCGTGGAATGTCAGATCCCTTAATCGGGCAGGTAGGTTAGAAAATTTAAAAAGGGAAATGGATAGGTTAAAGTTAGATGTAGTGGGAATTAGTGAAGTTCGGTGGCAGGAGGAACAAGACTTTTGGTCAGGTGATTACAGGGTTATAAATACAAAATCAAATAGGGGTAATGCAGGAGTAGGTTTAATAATGAATAAAAAATAAGAGTGCGGGTTAGCTACTACAAACAGCATAGTGAACGCATTATTGTGGCCAAGATAGACACATAGCCCATGCCTACTACAGTAGTACAAGTTTATATGCCAACTAGCTCTGCAGATGATGAAGATATATATGAAATGTATGACGAGATAAAAGAAATTATTCAGGTAGTGAAGGGAGACGAAAATTTAATAGTCATGGGTGACTGGAATTCGTCAGTAGGAAAAGGGAGAGAAGGAAACATAGTAGGTGAATATGGATTGGGGGGAAGAAATGAAAGAGGAAGCCGCCTTTTAGAATTTTGCACAGAGCATAACTTAATCATAGCTAACACTTGGTTCAAGAATCATAAAAGAAGGTTGTATACATGGAAGAATCCTGGAGATACTAAAAGGTATCAGATAGATTATATAATGGTAAGACAGAGATTTAGGAACCAGGTTTTAAATTGTAAGACATTTCCAGGGGCAGATGTGGATTCTGACCACAATCTATTGGTTATGAACTGCAGATTGAAACTGAAGAAACTGCAAAAAGGTGGGAATCTAAGGAGATGGGACATGGATAAACTGAAAGAACCAGAGGTTGTAGAGAGTTTCAGGCAGAGCATAAGGGAACAATTGACAGGAATGGGGGAAAGAAATACAGCAGAAGAAGAATGGGTAGCTCTGGGAGATGAAGTAGTGAAGGCAGCAGACGATCAAGTAGGTAAAAAGGCGAGAGCTAATAGAAATCCTTGGGTAACAGAAGAAATATTGAATTTAATTGATGAAAGGAGAAAATATAAAAATGCAGTAAATGAAGCAGGCAAAAAGGCTAGAGGACAAATGTAAGGATGTAGAGGCTTGTCTCACTAGGGGTAAGATAGATACTGCCTACAGGAAAATTAAAGAGACCTTTCGAGAGAAGAGAACCACTTGTATGAATATCAAGAGCTCAGATGGCAACCCAGTTCAAAGCAAAGAAGGGAAGGCAGAAAGGTGGAAGGAGTATATAGAGGGTTTATACAAGGGCGATGTACTTGAGGATAATATTATGGAAATGGAAGAGGATGTAGATGAAGACGAAATGGGAGATAAGATACTGCGTGAAGAGTTTGACAGAGCACTGAAAGACCTGAGTCGAAACAAGGCCCCGGGAGTAGACAACATTCCATTAGAACTACTGATGGCCTTGGGAGAGCCAGTCATGACAAAACTCTACCATCTGGTGAGCACGATGTATGAGACAGGCGAAATACCCTCAGACTTCAAGAAGAATATAATAATTCCAATCCCAAAGAAAGCAGGTGTTGACAGATGTGAAAATTACCGAACTATCAGTTTAATAAGTCACAGCTGCAAAATACTAACGCGAATTCTTTACAGACGAATGGAAAAACTGGTAGAAGCGGACCTCGGGGAAGATCAGTTTGGATTCCGTAGAAATGTTGGAACACGTGAGGCAATACTAACCTTACGACTTATCTTAGAAGAAAGATTAAGAAAAGGCAAACCTACGTTTCTAGCATTTGTAGACTTAGAGAAAGCTTTTGACAATGTTAACTGGAATACTCTCTTTCAAATTCTGAAGGTGGCAGGTATAAAATACAGGGAGCGAAAGGCTATTTACAATTTGTACAGAAATCAGACGGCAGTTATAAGAGTCGAGGGGCAGGAAAGGGAAGCAGTGGTTGGGAAAGGAGTGAGATAGGGTTGTAGCCTCTCCCCGATGTTATTCAATCTGTATATTGAGCAAGCAGTAAAGGAAACAAAAGAAAAATTCGGAGTAGGTATTAAAATTCATGGAGAAGAAGTAAAAACTTTGAGGTTCGCCGATTACATTGTAATTCTGTCAGAGACAGCAAAGGACTTGGAAGAGCAGTTGAACGGAATGGACAGTGTCTTGAAAGGAGGATATAAGATGAACATCAACAAAAGCAAAACGAGGATAATGGAATGTAGTCAAATTAAATCGGGTGATGCTGAGGGAATTAGATTAGGAAATGAGACACTTAAAGTAGTTTTGCTATTTAGGGAGTAAAATAACTGATGATGGTCGAAGTAGAGAGGATATAAAATGTAGACTGGCAATGGCAAGGAAATCGTTTCTGAAGAAGAGAAATTTGTTAACATCGAGTATAGATTTAAGTGTCAGGAAGTCGTTTCTGAAAATATTTGTATGGAGTGTAGCCATGTATGGAAGTGAAACATGGACGATAATTAGTTTGGACAAAGAAGAGAATAGAAGCTTTCGAAATGTGGTGTTACAGAAGAATGCTGAAGATAAGATGGGTAGATCACGTAACTAATGAGGAGGTATTGAATAGGATTGGGGAGAAGAGAAGTTTGTGGCACAACTTGACTAGAAGAAGGGATCGGTTGGTAGGACATGTTTTGAGGCATCAAGGGATCACAAATTTAGCATTGGAGGGCAGCATGGAGGGTAAAAATCGTAGAGGGAGACCAAGAGATGAATACACTAAGCAGATTCAGAAGGATGTAGGTTGCAGTAGGTACTGGGAGATGAAGAAGCTTGCACAGGATAGAGTAGCATGGAGAGCTGCATCAAACCAGTCTCAGGACTGAAGACCACAACAACAACAACAGCTCATGCAGAAAAATTACACTTATTAAAGTCAGGAATATTCTTCACTCTCATTTCTAATTACAATACTATATTAGCTAAGATCGAGAGCATGTTATGTTTTCCAGCAGATCACCTAAGAAGCGTGTCGCATGAGTTTCACCACTATTTTCATCTGTTCAAAAATTGAATGACATTCAAGGCTACTCTGTTCTCTGCTGGTCTCTTTTTGCGTTTTTATTACAACTGTTCACATCACTGCAGGTTAGATGGACCAGATGGCTGGAGAGTGCTTTCCAAGTTAAAGGCGCTGGTAAATCTGTTGTCCCGTATTACCGCTGAGTCGATGTACGCGTAACGCACAGCATAAAACGTATTCTCACTATCGTACTTGACTGTATTCGGGACAGCTTCTGCACCACGTGAAACTAAATTCAATGAGGTTCCTGCAAACGCGGAAGAATACATAGCGTAATGTCTACATGAGGTTTATTCTTGTGATGAACGGAGTATAGTATTAGTGAGCGTGCTGTCCGTGTTTAGAATGGAGAAGGCGCTAGATCTATCTGACTGTATAGATTGTGATGGCCCGGAGGCTAGGCAAGAGCATTTCGGAAACTGCACAAGTTGTTGGGTGCTTGGGCACAGCCCCGAATCCTCCCGCGTTCAGAAAAATGGTACGGAATCCTCCCAAGCCCGCAAGGGTCTGAAAAACGATGGGACCGAATCCTCCTTTCGGAAGCAGGTAGCAGTTCTAAACGTTATGAATACTACAAGCAGGCAAAGGAAAGCATATGAAGTTACAGTAGAAGAAATAAAAAATTTTCGCGTGTATTGTATGTTTAAAAGTTTTATCTTCTATCTTATTGAGATAAAGTCCAGCCGGCACAACGCCAGCGACCAAGTCCCGCTCAAGGTCACGCGCAAAGCGTGCATAAGTGAATAATTTTTTTTTAAACATGGGAGAGGAGATAATTACACTAGAAGCCATTAAAATTGCTACACCAAGAAGAAATGCAGATGATAAGCGGGTATTCATTGGACAAATATATTTTACTAGAACTGACATGTGAATACATTTTCACGCAATTTGGGTGCATAGATCCTGAGAAATCAGTACCCAGAACAACCACCTCTGGCCGTAATAACGGCCTTGATACACCTGGGCATTGAGTCAAACAGAGCTTGGATGGCGTGTATAGGTACAGCTGCCCATGCAGCTTCAACACGATACCACAGTTCATCAAGAGTAGTGACTGGCGTATTGTGACGAGCCAGTTGCTCGGCCACCATTGACCAGACGTTTTCAATTGGTGAGAGATCTGGAGAATGTGCTGGCCAGGACGGCAGTCGAACATTTTCTGTATCCACAAAGGCCCGTACAGGACCTGCAACATGCGGTCGTGCATTATCCTGCTGAAATGTAGGGTTTCGCAGGGATCGAATGAAGGGTAGAGCCACGCGTCGTAACACATCTGAAATGCAACGTCCACTGTTCAAAGTGCCGACAATGCGAACAAGAGGTGACCGAGACATGTAACCAATGTCACCCCATTCCATCACGACGGGTGATACGCCAGTATGGTGGTGACGAATACATGCTTCCAATGTGCGTTCACCGCTATGTCGCCAAACACGGATGCGACCATCATGATGCTGTAAACAGAACCTGGATTCATCCGAAAAATTGACGTTTTGACATTCGTGCACCCAGGTTCGTCGTTGAGTACACCATCGCAGGCGCTCCTGTCTGTGATGCAGCGCCAAGGGTAACCGCAGCCACGGTCTCCGAGCTGATAGTCCATGCTGCTGCAAACGTCGTCCAACTATTCGTGCAGATGGTTGTTGTCTTGCAAACGTTCCCCTGTGTTGACTCAGGGATCGAGACGTGGCTGCACGATCCGTTACAGCCATGCGGATAGGATGCCTGTCATCTCGACTGCTAGTGATACGAGGCCGCTAGGATCCAGCACGGCGTCCCGTATTACCCTCCTGAACCCACCGATTCCATATTCTGCTAACAGTCATTGGATCTCGACCAACGTGAGCAGCAATGTCGCGATACGATAGCCCGCAATCGCGATAGGCTACGATCCGACCTTTATCAAAGTCGGAAACGCGATGGCACGCATTTCTCCTCCTTACACGAGGCATCACAACAACGTTTCACCAGGCAGCGCCGGTCAATTGCTGTTTGTGTATGAGAAATCGGTTGGAAATTTTCCTCATGTCAGCACGTTTTAGGTATCGCCACCGGTGCCAACCATGTGTGAATGCTCTGAAAAGCTAATCATTTGCATATCACAGCATCTTCTTCCTGTCGGTTAAATTTCACGTCTATAGCACGTCATCTTCTAGATGTAGCAAGTGTAATGGCCAGTAGTGTATATTATTGTGTATAATACAACTTACAACGCGACAGTTTGGTAGGATTCGGTCCTGTTACCTGCTTACCTACCTGGTTTCGTGAGGATTCGGGGCTGGGCCCGGCTGCTCAAGGAGTGCTTTAGTGAGTGTCTTCAACACGTGGCGAAACCAGGATGAAACCACGTTCAGACGTCGTGGGTTCAAATGATTCAAATGGCTCTGAGGACTACGGGACTTAACAGCTGAGGTCATCAGTCCCCTAGAACTTAGAACTACTTAAACCTAACTAACCTAAGGACATCACACAGCCATGCCCGAGGCAGGATTCATACCTGCGTCCGTAGCACTCGCTGGTTCTGGACTGAAGCGCCTAGAACCACTCGGCCACCGGGCCGGCAGACGTTGTGAGATTGGGCGGTCACCGCTCATTACAGATGTCGAACATCGTAGGCCTGGCAGACTGGTAAAACAGGACAGGCGGCGTACTGTGGCGGAACTAACCTCGATGCTGGGTACAATACAAGTATGTCTGAACACACAGTGTACCGAACACCCCTGACGACGGAATTCCGCAGCCGACGACCATGCTTGTCCCAATATTAACACCACGACATCAGCAGCTAACACTGAAGTGGGCACGTGACCATAGGAACTGGACGTTGGCGCAGTAGCAGAGCGTTGCATGGCCTGACGAATCTTTACCATCAAGACGATGGGAGAGCGCGAATCCGTCTTCTTCAGCGGACACAGCACCTAGACAACTGTACCGCCGGACAGAGGCAAGCTGGCGGCGGCCCCATTATGCGCTCTCGAACATTCGTATGGGCATTTATGGGTCTAGTGGGGCTCGTGCAAGGCACCATGACGACCAAGGGGTATCATACACTGGTTGCAGACCACGTACACCCCTTCACGACGTTCATACACCCCGGCGGCAGTGGCATTTTTCAACATGTGACGAGTGTACAGGGTGGTCCATTGATAGTGTCCGGGTCAAATATCTCACGAAATAAGCATCAAACGAAATATCTACAAAGAACGAAACTCGTCTAGCTTGAAGGGGGAAACCACATGGCGGTATGGTTGGCTCACTAGATGGCGCTGCCATAGGTCAAACGGATATCAATTGCGTTTTTTTAAATAGGATCACCCGTTTTTACTACATATTCGTGTAGTACGTAAAAATTTGAATGTTTTACTTGAACCACTTTTTTCGCTTTGTGATAGATGGCGCTGTAATCGTCACAAACGTATAAGTACGTGGTATCACATAACATTCCACCAGTGCGGACGGTATTTGCTTCGTGATACATTACCCGTGTTAAAATGGACCGACTACCAATTGCGGAAAAGGTCGATATCGTGTTGATGTATGGCTTTTGTGATCAAAATGCCCAACGGGCGTGTGCTGCTCGGTATCCTGGACGACATCATCCAAGTGTCCGGACCGTTCGCCGGATAGTTACGTTAGTTAAGGAAACAGGAAGTGTTCAGCCATACGTGAAACGTCAACCACGACGTGCAACAAATGATGACGCCCAAGTAGGTGTTTTAGGTGTCGTCGCGGCTAATCCGCACATCAGTAGCAGACAAATTGCGCAAGAATCGGGAACCTCAAAAACGTCGGTGTTGAGAATGCTACATCGACATCGATTGCACCCGTACCATACTTCTATGCACCAGGAATTGCATGGCGACGACTTTGAACGTCGTGTACAGTTCTGTTACTGGCACAAGAGAAATTACGGGACGATGACAGACTTTTTGCTCGCGTTCTGTTTAGCGACGAAGCGTCATTCACCAACAGCGGTAACGTAGACCGGCATAATATGCACTATTGGGCAACGGAAAATCCACGATGACTATGACAAGTGGAACATCAGCGACCTTGGCGGGATAATGTATGGTGCGGCATTATGGGAGGAAGGATAATTAGCCCCCATTTTATCGATGGCAGTCTAAATGGTGCAATGTATGCTGATTTCCTACGTAATGTTCTACCGATGTTACTACAAGATGCTTCACTGCATGACAGAATGGCGATGTACTTGCAACCATGATGTATGTCCGGCACATAGCTCGCGTGAGGTAGAAGCGGTATTGAATAGCATATTTCATGACAGGTGGTTGGTCGTCGAAGCACCATACCATGGCCAGCACGTTCACCGGATCTGACGTCCCCGGATTTCTTTCTGTGGGGAAAGTTGAAGGATATTTGCTATCGTGATCCAACGACAACGGCTGACAACATGCGTCAGCGCATTGTCAATGCATGTGCGAACATTACGGAAGGCGAACTACTCGCTGTTGAGAGGAATGTCTGTACACGTATTGCCAAATGCATTGAGGTTGACGAACATCATTTTGAGCATTTATTGCATTAATGTGGCATTCACAGGTAATCACGCTGTATCAGCATGCGTTCTCAGAAATGATAACTTTGCAAAGGTTTATGTATCACATTGGAACAACCGAAATAAAATTTTCAAACGTACCTACGTTCTGTATTTTTATTTAAAAAACCTACCTGTTACCAGTTGTTCGTCTAAAATTGTGAGCCATACGTATGTGACTATTACGGCGCCATCTATCAAAAAGCGAATAAAGTGGTCCAACTAAAACATTCATATGTCTTTAAGTAATACACGAATATGTAATTAAAAATGGGGGTTCCTATTTAAAAAAAAACGCACATGGTATCCGTTTGACCTAAGGCAGCGCCATCCAGGGGGCCAACCATAGCGCCATCTGGTTTCGCCCTTCAAGCTAGACAAGTTTCATTCTTTGTAGTTTTTTCGTTTGACGCTTATTTCGTGAGATATTTGGCCCTGTCACGATCAGTGGACCACCCTGTATACGGTGTAGTGCGACCCGGTATCTGTGCGGTCAGCGCGGCGGTTTGCTAATTGAAGGGGCCAGATACGGTTCCCGGCCGAGTCGTAGATTTTCTCCGCTTGGGACTCAGTATTGTGTTGTCCTTACGTTCGTATCGTCATAACTGACATTCAGCTGTTGAGATAGTATTATGGACATGTCCCAAAAATCAATAAATTGAAAAAAAAGAAGTAAAAAGAGCGTTGCCGCAGAATTCTACTGTGTGTTGTTGATTTATTTAAAAAAAAAAAAAAAAAAACAGTATTAAGAAAATTAACACAGCCGGTTTCATTTTCTTGTTAAAAATATGACTAAAATTGATTAGTAATGACGCTTGTGTAAGTAGTTGTTCTGTTCCACAATAATCACTGGCAATGTTCACTGTTACAATTTAATGCGCGCTTCCGAGTATTCTGTCGAGTTGTAAACAACAACACAGTGGGGCACCCGAAGCACACTGTTAATCAATCGCTCTAAGAAAACATGAGAGGTACTGCGATTTAGTTGAAGTTACAGTAAAGTAAATTTAAGGAAAGTAATATTGCAACATTAAAAATTCAAGTTACAGCTATATAAATTTTGCCCATTTTTTGCGTTACGCCATTTACCATAGTGTTATTTTGTAATGGTTTAATTGGTTCTTATAATGGCATTCCAATTGTGCTGAGAGTTGATTGTTATTTACGCTTTCAAATGACTTCCAAATTATTTAGGATAGAGAATTTCAGTGAATTTAATTTGGAGATTTTATGAGTCCTGTTCATGCAAATAAACGTTACTATGATGGAATGCTATGATATCAGGTCAATCATTTCAATTACGGTTTTATAACAATTGTTAACGTTTTATCACCGTTTTTTTACCGTGTTGTTGTGTTGATTACCTTGTAGTGCGGGATTTACGTGTCACGTTCAGAAGGTTATTGTACTACATTTTTATATTTCTTTAGAAAAAGTGTAAAAAATGTCCAAACTGCTGAGGTCAGCGGTTCCTAGACTTACACACTACGTAAACTAACTTAAGCTAAGGAGAACACACACACCCATGCCCGAGGGAGGACTCGAACCTCCGGCGGGAGGGGCCGCGCGATTCGTGACATGGCGCCTCTAACCGGTCGGCCACTCCGCGCGGCGGAAAAACTGTATTTGAAAAAAATTACAGGATATTGTTCATAAACTTCTTGACTATTTTCTCACTTAACTGCCATCCCGTTCAATGGATATGGCGAGCGTTGGCAGAAGTTTCTATATGTCCTCCTCGAAGAATTCTCCCACCAACTCCATCCCCTGCTTCAGACCTCTTTTTGCATTTGCGCGTAGGTTGGAAATTTAATTCCACTCATGTGTGCCTTCAGGGAGGTGAAAATATGATAATCTGGAGGCGTCAAGACAGGGGAATACGGGGGATGGTTGATAACATCCCAACCAAATGACTCTAAGAGCGCTTTGGGGGCTAATGCGTTGTCGTGCAACAAGCACACTTCAAAAAAATGGCTCTGAGCACTATGGGACTTAACTTATGAGGTCATCAGTCGACTAGAACTTAGAACTACTTAAACCTAACTAACCTAAGGACATCACACACATCCATGCCCGAAGCAGGATTCGAACCTGCGACCGCAGCGGTCGCGCGGTTCCAGACTGTAGCGCCTAGAACCGCTCGGTCACATCGGCCAGCTAAGCACACTTCTCTCGTCAGCATTCGCCTCCTTTTGTTCTGAGTGCTCCTTTTGAGTTATCTGGCGTTTTCCAATATCGTTGTGCGCTATATTTCATCCTTTGAAACAGAAATTCGACTAAAATGACACATTTTCGATCCCGAAACACAGAAGTCATGATTTTGTGCCAGAAATTATGGTTCTGAATTTTATGTCGGACGGTGAATTAGTGTGACATCACTGTGACGACTGTCTTTTTGTTTATGAACTACCTACGTTTCATATCCAGTCATATTAGAGCTCAAAATCCTCACTATGCAATTTAAGTCTCTCAAGAAACTCGAGGTTGCTACTGACCCGATTTTTCTTGTGCTGCTCTGTCATCTGCTTGAGACACATCTTGCGCACACTTTCTGGAATCCCAGCGTTTTTGTATCTCGTCTAAGAGAGTTCTGGAGTGTTGTGGATGCATCGCAGACATTTCATCCACTGTTAATCGGAGGTCTTCACGAACAGTTTTCTTCATTTCTTGCACCAATTCATCAGTCGAAATGAAAGCTCTTCCACTCCTCTATTCATCAAAACATTCATTCTGCCTCCACTAAACTCCCCACACCACTTAAACACAGTCACTGTATTCATAAAACCCTCGCCGTAAACCGTTTTGTTTCGATAAAAAATTCGGTAGGTGTCATTTCTTCTGCGAGTAGGAAGTGAATCATAGGTATGGGTCGCACTTGGCGGGATTTCTTATCGGCGTCTGTCAAGCAACTTGACACTGCAACGGAAGTTTAATTACTACCGTGTTGCTGCGATGCACGCTGTGGTCAGGGGACCCAGCTCTACGACTGAGTGCTGCCAACTCTCAAACAACAAAAAAAACCACAGTCCGTTATGGTGACAGCACACTTACTTTCTGAACATGGCTCTTATGTTGAGTGGAATTCGGACTGGGGGGTTGTACCGACGGGGAGCTCAGTTTAATAATTGTTGTCTCTAGCATCAAACATTTCAATTAACAGAACAAAAACTACTTACAATAAAACAATGTAATTCTCTGTAGACAAAGAACTTAAGTAGTGCTAGAATAATCAGACACAAAATATCCTTTTAACAAAATCGGTACAAGGTCAAATATAGAACAAATTCAGTCTGGCCCTACAAAGAACCCAGACAACAACATAACAATTTAAAATGTCTGGCACTATGCCACCAAGAGACATGACAAGTGAAAAACTTAAGCTACCAAAGAATACTAAAACTTATTTAGGATCAGTAATGTAACCTCTAACTACACCTTCCTCTACTGTGACTACTGCAACCGACAAGTAAGACACCAGGAACACTATCAAGCTACCCACGGCTATCCTAAATAAATAGTTACACAGTTACGTATACTGTGTACGACAGTTCATTCACACAAGCCATAACAAAACAAATTCTTAATGCACAAAAGTGAACTACTGGTTCAGTCAGAAGAATTCAGTACACAATCAAGTCTTAAAACCACTGATTTCAGTTCTGTTTAATTTTCTTAATCGCGACTACAGCATGTACTGACACAATTGTGCCTCTTCTGTCTCACGACACACACTGTGGCACACCCTGCTTACCATGAACACAGCAATCCGTTACTAAACACCCACAGGCTTCTACCCAGGAAGTTGTTTACAAGTGGTTACCTCCAGTGTATGTTCACACACAACACAGTGCACTGTCTCAAACACAAAACCACCAGGATGCCACCATTTACTGGAAGAGCAGTCAGGTGGTCTTGCGATCTGTCGAAGCTGATCCTGCGACTCCACTGAAATGCTTTGCTGCCGATAAGGAAAGGCAGCAACCACACCACCATGTTGTTGTCCACATGCCTCTTGTGACCGTCATCTCATCCGTTAAAGGTTCCACACACCAGCTCCTTGAGCCTCTGGACTTGGCTGCATCCAGAAGTGTATTCTTCGTGTCAGTCTAAGAACTGACCACGGCACAGTCTCTTGCAGCTCGTATGCTCTACAACCCCAGACTTAACTTCACTGTCCATCTCCAAGTACAGCCGGGCTGCCAAATCACTCCACACCCGCACTGACTGCCAACAGCCGACATCAGTTACCGACCACCAACACAGCACTGGCGTCTGGGAGATGTTGGTAGTTCCAACCTATCTCCAGGTACAGCCCAAACCAACAGGTATGACCGCCATCACAGCCCTTCATGGGAGGATGCTAAGTTCACCCAACCTGGATATGATGTGACGTCATTATGACGTTTATACGCTTTAGTCGATTAACACACCTATCGACTTTTACGAATGTTCGAGATTCTAAACTGTCGTCACCTAGTGGTTTGTTTTGACACGTGCGATTCCGAAAACAGCTCAGTGTGGCAGCGTATATGTATTTCGCCAAAATAAAAGAGCTGGATACTAATAGAAATATTCCTGACCGTGGCCTTGAAAACATCACGTAAAAAAGTGAAGTCTTCTTATGTCCCGATCAGATTAGATAGTGTGATTGTTGTATTGAATGCTTACGCCAAAAATAATATTTATTTATTATCAACATTTTAGTATGGTTTCATACAATTGGTCTTGTCAGTACATATTAGATTGTAGCAGCATACTCTTGCTAACTTTTTTTCTTAATTTATATAGCTGAAAGAGAACTCGTGCAAGTTTATTAGCTAAGTAATTTATATGTCCACCCCAAGATAGTCTTTTATCAACCATAATTCCAAGTAATTTTACACTCGGACCGCAGAGACAGGTACCTTAGTGTCCAGTAATGACTGATGTGTAGAATGATTGAATTTCGAACTTAAAAAGAAAAATACGAGGCATTGTTGAAGAAAAATCGTCAACCGGAGATGAAATACGAGGAGAAGTGGATTTCTCAATGTAATCTTAACCAAAGGTTAGTGTCTAGTACTGATTGACGTATGAAATGATTGAATGCAGTGTCAAAGCATTCCATGGTGGTAAGGTTTCCTCTCATTAGTCTCTCGAATGCTGAACACATAATTAGAGACGAGCAAACGAAAAACAACGCACAGGACACAAACACAGTACAATACACGATTTAAACGCAAGGAACGCAAAACACATTTAAACGAATGGCGCAGAGCACAGCGCTACCCTGTCACAATCTCTCGAAAGTTCACAAAGGTCGAATAGTCGATATACGGTTTCCATCGTTTTCGATGTAGCGTGTATACGTCATAATGACGTCACATCGTATCCAAGTCCGGTGAACTTAGCATCCTCCCCCTTCATGTCCCTGCGATGGCGCTTCGCAGGCACTGACCACAGATACAGCACTGAATTCTGGGAGATGTTGCTAGGTTCGATCGCTATAGCTGACTGCCACCGCTGTCTGCCCAGCTCGGCCAGGGTGGCGACTGCGTCCTTCACATTGTAACCTCCCAACAGATAAATTCCCTAACCTACCAATAATAAAATATGACTTATCTCTCAATAAAATTGAATATGACTCATATATAACCTTTCAGTGATTAACTGACTGTGAATCTAACCTGGTAAATTTGGACGTTAGCAGTGCTGCGTCATGGCCCTGAAAGATTACTCTGAATATATTGAAAATTCTTACCTCAAAGAAGTCGCCGGATAACGTGTATACAGGGTGATTCAAAAAGAACACCGCAACTTTAGGAATTTAAAACTCTGCAACGACAAAAGGCAGAGCTAAGCACTATCTGTCGGCGAATTAAGGGAGCTATAAAGTTTCATTTAGTTGTACATTTGTTCGCTTGAGGCGCTGTTGACTAGGCGTTTTTGGTCCCCTTTTCTTCGAAGGTGCTACTGTAACTGGACTACAGTATCTGGAGATGTTAGAGAATTGGCTGTTCCCTCAGCTCGAACAAGAAGCACAACAATTCATATTTTAGCAGGATGGAGCGCCACCACATTGGCACTTATCTGTCCGTAACTACCTGAACGTCAACTACCCGAGGCGATGGATCGGTCGCCAGGCAGCCCGTGGCAGAGCACTTCATCACTGGTCTCCAAGAAACCCTGATCTTACCCCCTGCGATTTTTTCTTATGGGGGTATGTTAAGGATATGGTGTTTCGGCCACCTCTCCCAGCCACCATTGACGATTTGAAACGAGAAATAACAGCAGCTATCCAAGCTGTTACGCTTGATATGCTACAGAGAGTGTGGAACGAGTTGGAGTATCGGGTTGATATTGCTCGTGTGTCTGGAGGGGGCCATATTGAACATCTCTGAACTTGTTTTTGAGTGAAAAAAAAAACCTTTTTAAATACTCTTTGTAATGATGTATAACAGAAGGTTATATTATGTTGCTTTCATTAAATACACATTTTTAAAGTTGTGGTACTCTTTTTGAATCACCCTGTATATCTGCTCCTATAACAAATTTTTCTGGCACAGCCCAGTGCAATGCTGGCCGCTAGATTTGTCATGTATAAAAAGAAACAACTGATTTTTCTTTACGATAATCGGGATGACCATGGATTGCAGAAATTAGTAAATTCTTTAAATTCAGATGAATGATTGTCAAAAAGCTGATTTTATAAAAAAGATTATTATTAAAAAAGTTTTTTTAAACATTTACATGGTACTTGATATAACAATAGTACAAATTTAGTTATAACTAATTAGATATGTGCGCGGCTGTTTTTACCTTATATTACATCGCTCAGGCACGACCGGCCCAGCCGCCCGACTGCTACCTACTACGACTACTACGGCCGACACTGCACCTACTGAAGCCCACACTGCTCTCTGGTCAGCGATTCTATTATAGCTCACATATCGCAGGTAGTGCGTGAGCGATCCATCGAAGTTACATCTGCTCGAGTGCGCTAGCAATAAATTCCTTGGCTGGCCGTTGTGGCCGAGCGGTTCTAGGCGCTTCACTCTGGAACCGCGCGACCGCTACGGTCGCAGGTTCGAATTCTGCCTCGGGCATGGATGTGTGTGATGTCCTTAGGTTAGTTAGATTTGAGTAGTTCTAAATTCTAGGGGACTGACGACCTCAGAAGTAAAGTCCCATAGGGCTCAGAGCCATTTTTTGAATAAATTCCTTAGTCATGGACCTCTTGCAACATGACTTGCTACTTCCACCCTCTCGTGACATCAACCTGTCACACAACTTGAAAGGAATCTCTGGAGGTGAGGAAATCGGTGGTGCCGTTAGACATGGCACAACGATTGTGTGAATCTTGTTTTGGCACACAGTTACTTAAGCGAATACACAGTTATTACTGTCCTGACTATTGAACATGCAGTGTCCAGCTGGATTGGTGACCATTTAATTTTGTTCATAAATTAATTTTATTTTTGGCTGTGAGTTATTTGAAATTAAGTAGTACTTTTCTTCGTTTCGTCTTTACCCTGGGTCATTGCACTGTTTTACAAACATTATTCAGAATTCAAGAAAGCACAGAGTATAGGACGTTATTTGTAAAATTAACTTGTTGTCCACTTTTCCCCATCAATCAGTTATTTACTTCAGAAACGAATGATTTAAAATGTTCTGATTCAATTAGTCTCAAGCAATCACGGTCGTTACATTCGCATAGCCGATTAGTGAAGAGAAAAGGGGGTTCAAGATACACTCTGAGAAGCCAGTGCATTTGCTGCCCACCAGGAGACTTAATGTTACCTGGTGACATGGTGAGGACGTGACGCATTAGGGAAAGTATGTTGATGGGCAGCAGTAAGATGGGCACCTGCTGAGTGCCAGAATCTAGTGGTCCTAAGTAACTGTGGAGGAACAAGAGCGGAACATAAGCAATTCTTGCTTGTGAGGATGTGCTCGAGTCTTCCTGGGTCGTTGAGGCATCTTTTTTTTTTTCTTTTTCTTTTTTTTTTTTTAGGGCGCGCAACTACTCAGATCATTAGCGCTCAGTCGCAAACGTTAGTGCACTAATAGCGTAGAAAAACGCAAGGGGGCAACATCAGAAAGTACTTACAAAGATACAGAGAAACAAAATAAAAGAGTTAGATCCTTTTCGACATGTCCGTCAGTGTAATAAAACGAAGGACACGAGCAGCTGCTCGAGCGTCATCAGCTAAAAGTTCCTGTAAGGTAGACGGCAGACATCAGACAACACGAGAGTGAATAAAACGGGGACAAAACAATAAAACATGGCAGGCCGTCAATGGTTGACCACAGGGGCACTGTGAGGCGGGGTCACCGGACAACAGGAAGCGGTGGCTAAATCGGCAATGCCCAATCCGCAACCTGGCCAAAACGACCTCCTCGCGCCGGGAAGGGCGTGAGGAGGTAGTCCAAGCCGTCGGGATCGGTTTGATGGCCCTAAGCTTATTTTCATGGAGAGAGGACCAAGCCTGATACCACAATGATGAAACGTGCCTACAAAGAACCCCACTAAATCAGTTGATGTGACGCAACATCAGCAGCTTCGTTCCCAAGCACACAAACGTGGCCAGGAAGCCACAAAAAAAGGCCACGAGCACCGGTATCAGCTAGCGACTGAAGGGACCGTTGAATTCGTTGGTTGGGGGACAGGAGTGACGTTGTGGAAAAGCTGCTGGCAGACAGGTGGTGAACATAAACAGTTCTTTATTAATGTATTCATCTTGAAGAGTCTCTCGGATACGCCCTTGGCTCCGGCGTGGTTTGGCATTCCCTCGAAATATTCCGGTGTGCCAGCGGCAGCCAAGGAAGATACAGTGCGTGGACAATACGTGCTGCTCAGGCAGCGGCGTGCTGAACTGATGTTGTAGGCATGCCAGGGCTGAATTGACAGCGACATCCACAGCATCGCATGTGGTTCTGATGCAGCGCGACACGGGGCAGCTAGGAGCATCTTCTGTCTTTGCGGTACGTCGTGGTATCCTAGCAGCAGGCAACGGCGTTGCCTGGAGTCGACCTCTAGATCGACCGCTGGAGAGCAGCTGGCAAACTCCGGGGTCACAGTGCTGTTAAGCCGTCCATTCATGCCCCAGCCGTGGGATGGTGGCAGTATTCCTCGGCAAAGTCTCGTAGAGGGAGCGGGTTGTAAGGCTGCCAAGATCTGGGACTGCTGGGATGCGGACAGCAGTTTGGGTGTTGCGGCGACGGCGGTGGCTCCATGTCTACATCAGCAGACCTTGCGGCGACAGCCAACACACGGCGAGCGTCACAGCGTTACCCGCTATTCTGCTTGTGACGTATTCAGCTGGGTTGGGGTTTAAAAGGAGCTGCTTGGCAATGATTATGCGTTAGAGATGGCATTTCGATGTCAGTTAGAAAGATCTGGTTTGCTGGTTGATTTGGAAGGAGGGGCCCAAACAGCGAGGTCATAGGTCCCAACGGATTAGGGGAAAACGAAGAAGAAAGTCGGCCGTGACCCTTCAAAGGAACCATCCCGGAATTTGCCTGAAGTAAATTTGGGAAAATCACAGAGAACCTAAATCAGGACGGCCGGACGCGGGTTTGAACCATCGACCTCCCGAATGGTCAGTGACTAGCGTCCATCTGTTTTCATACAAAAGAAGCTTCTTGATCTCCCAGGTCGTTTCCAACCAGCAGTAGGTCTTAAGTGGAAGCAGGTAGCCTCTGCTGACTGTTTGATTGGCGGGGGGTGTCGCTCAGCGGCGTCTGATGTCCTGATTGCCGGCGCTCTATTTCGTGCTCGAAGTTCTGCTACATTTCTTCTTGTTACAGTATATAGGTGGGCCAGAGACGAACAGGGACTGATTCTAGCGCCAATACCAGCGAGAAATGGGCAAATTCAATGATATAAAATGACTTTGCCAAAGGCTAGATTGTTATGACCCAGCACCTGGAAACGAGAACCACGGGTATAGAGAAGCTGGATGGCCTTTTGCGTGCTACTGTTGTGAGCACCTATGAAATGTGTGAAGGACAATGTAACCGCTAGTACGCCACGAGCCGTTGGACGTCTACCCTTTGCCACAGAACATGAATGTCGGAAGACTGAGCTCTCTGTAGGGTAGGATAGGCAGCGGCTGTCGCGTATATACGACACAGTACAATATTGTGTGGGCCACTGTGTTTCAGAGCACATCACTCAGAGCAGACTGGCTAGCAAGGGGCTTCACAGCAGACATGTTCGTACATTAACCTAGTGACGGCGTCAATTACGACTGCGGTGGGGCACGGGATCGTCGAGATTGGACTGTGGTGGAGTGGAAACACGTTTCTTGATACAGTAGGTCGATGGTCGTGCTCGTATAAACCACCATCCAAGCGAACAGTTTCTCGAGACATGCACCATGCTACAGATACAGACCATTGGTCTCAGTGTTATGCTATGGGGGCATTCACCTGGCCTTCCATGGAAACTATGGTACTAGTCGACGTCACAATGATAGCTATGGACTACGTGAACATTACTGCAGACCACCTGCAACCCTTCATACTTGATGCATTTGCGATGGCGATGGAGCCTACCAGGAGGATAACTATCCGCGACACGTGCCGAGAATTGTGATAGTGATTTGAGGAACTTTACGGTTCAGTCAAAATCTTTCAAATGGCTCTGAGCACTATGGGACTTAACATCTAAGGTCATTAGTCCCCTAGAACTTAGAATTACTTAAACCTAACTAACCTAGGGACATCACATACATCCATGACCGAGGCAGGATTCGAACCTGCGACCGTAGCGGTCGCGCGGTTCCATACTGAAGCGCCTAGAACAGCTAGGCGACAGCGACCAGCGTTAAGTCACGTCCACAAAATGAGCCTGATCTGGGCTCGATTTAACACATCTGGGCCGCCATCTACGCACCCACAAACCACCGACCCGTACTTTACGGAAATTTCGGGACCTGTGCTAAGACGTCTGATAGCACATGCTTTCGGAAGCCCGCCCACGACTTGCGGAATCTATGCAACCTAGTGTCGCAGCTGTATCTCCTTCCAAAGGTGTAACAACAAGCTGTTAACTCTGTCAGCGCCAAGCCCGTAGATTCTACGGGCCGTGCTCCCTTCCAAAAGCTCCAAGCCCGTACGTTCTACGTTGATTAAAAAGCATTGGCATTGTTTTCGCACTTATGACTATCGATATACAATGTTTATTCTGTCATTTATTAGTTGCGCGGATAGACGGTGTTGAAGCGCGTCTTTGTTTTCGCGGAATTTCGTTCTTTATTAGTAATTGTTTTCGCCCTCGGATATTGCACATTATTGGTAATCTGTGTAAGAGAAATGGAGCGCCATGGTTTAAAATGTAAATGATGGGGAAATTGCCGATTTGAAAATTTTTGTAGACATTGTCAATGCTCTAGATAGTGAAGATGATTTAGACGGCACAGCTGTCTTTCACGGTGACTGCAGTACTATGTAGAGAACTGTAAAATGGTGGCGGTTTTTTTTCATTCGCCCTTATTAGGAGTATCGAATGTATTTGGGTTACACAGTTCATTTCAGACCAAGAAAATGACAGTAATTGCTTTTATTACCAATCTTCCCTAGAGCTGCAAATAACCGAAACGGCCCTGTAGGCTGACTGACACAGAGACACTTCCTGCAACATTTACCACCCACAAGAAAAAAAAATGCCTCCCTTGCATGTTATCTTTGTTCTTCAAAATCAAAGAAAAAAATGGTTCAAATGGCTCTGAGCACTATGGGACTTAACATCTGAGGTCATCAGTCCCCTAGAACATAGAACTACTTAAACCTAACTAACCTAAGGACATCACACACATCCATGCCCGAGGCAGGATTCGAACCTTCGACCATAGCGGTCGTGCTGTTCCAGACTGAAGCGCCTAGAACCGCTCGGCCACAACGACCGGCATTTATGAATTCATTTATCCTAACTATATAGTCATATGACTTTTCTAATTTTACGAAAGCACTCTCATATATAATAATATAATTTGTTCATGTTATAGCAGACAGGATTTTGCTCATAGTTGCATATTAAAAAAGACAAAAAGGCCTTAAAACAGAGTTAATTTTGTATTTATATGTTCGATACTTTCTAAGATAGAAATTCTAGAACACAGCTAAATTTTCCTGGATTCTGCAGACATGAACAAGTATTGGGCCGCTAGTGAGAGTGTTAAGCAGATGGTGACAATGTTTTCAATTGTCAGAGTATTAAGGCAGTGTTTTAACGTGTCGCTGGGAAGCCTAGTGTGCAGGAGCTTCCAGTGCACTGGTGTGAGATTGTCAGATGTCTTACCTTGTTTGCAGGAAACTGCTATCTGGTAGATGAAATTAACTCACAATAGCATCACTGTTGCTCCTCTGTTAATATGTCGCAGAATACGGGATAGTTTATAGCCCAGAGACATGGAGTGTCCGCAGCTGGGGATTTACTGTCTACGAGATGCGTTCATATCGTTGCTTGTCAGACCGGCGGACCCCAGATTTTCTGATAGTTTGTACAGAAAAAGCCAGGACACACTCTCAGGATAACCTGGAAACATCCACATTTCGCGAGCTCAGATCTGCCTTTTCAGGATCAGATAGCAGCTGAGTTTTTGAAAAGACAGTAAACTGTCCTTATTACTTGCTGCTTTCTCAGATTATACCACTCTGCAACGTAATATTATTGGTACATGAAAGAGACGCCGTGAATTCCGTAGGAAGAGAAACCCACGTTTATCACTTGTAAATTTAGAGAAAAAAGGTTTCACCGATGCTAAGTCTATTTGACGTCCTGAAATTGTGAAGGATGAAGTACAGAAGCGCATATTTTTCCATCTCTTGCACAGAAACCAAATTACAGTTACGAGCGTGGAAGAGCATGAAATGGAGGAAGCAGTTCAGACGGGGGGCTATGGCAAATGTTATACAGACTGTACACTGGGCAATCAGTAAAGGGTCCTGAGCAGCAGTTTTTAAAGGAAGCTAAAGTTCAAATATAATCGTCGGGATTTCCTGAAGACATCGTAAATCTGGCAGAGCCAGGAAAGGTCTTCGAAGAGCAGTTTAATGGAATGGATAACGTCTTGAAAAGAGATTACAAGATGAACATAATAAAAAGTAAAACAAGTGTAATGGAATGTAATCGAATTAAATCAGATGATGCTGAAAGGAATTAGGTACTAACAGTAGTAGATGCGTTTTGCTGTGGACACAGCGAAATATTAATGATGATTGAAGTAGACTCCGTCCGAACAGGCCTCGAAATGCCAACCGCCGTTTTATCCTCAGCTGACAGACATCATTGGATGTGGATATGGAGAGACATGTAGTTAGCACACCGCTCTCCCGACTGTTGTCAGTTTTCGAAACAGGAGCCGCTACTTCTAAGTCAACTGCCAATAGCAGGAATAGCATTTCTGCAGACGAGAAATTTTTAACATCGAGTTTAAATTCAAGTGTGATGACGGCTCTTCTGAAAGTATTTCTCTGGTGCGTGATCCTGCACGGAAGTGGAAAGTGGATGATAAGCAGTTCAGACAAGATGAGAACAGAAACTTCTGAAAGGTGGTGTTACAGATAAATGCTGAATATTAGATGGCTATGTCATGTAACTACTCAGGAGGCACGGAATTAAGTTTGGGGAAAACGTTTTTTACACAACTTGACTAGAAATTGGGAATGGTTCATAGCACTCATTCGAAAGCACCAAGGATTGTTTAATTTGGTTTTGAGGCACGCGTGGTCAATCAAAAATTATATATTGATGGAAACCAGTACGCTGGTTCAAATGGATGTAGTCTACATTATGAAGCTTCTTGGCAGTTTAAAACTGTGTGCCGATCCGGGAGCCCCTGAACCAAGGACCTTTGCCTTTCACGGGATAGTGCTCAACCTACTAAGTTACTTTATTTTATTTTTTTAAATAAGTTTTGCCTTGTCGGCCCATGTTATTCGCCTTTAAACTATATATATATAAGTGTTATCTCTGCATTAAATTTAGGGGAATTTTTTAGGATAGTTGTCGGGATCAGATTAGTGGAGACAAAGTGGGCATGGGACAAGAAACCTGAGGCCTGGCTACGATGTTGCCCTCTCTTCGCCCCAAGAGGCCTACCTGTTTCCTTGCCGCTGCCTTATGTTCCTTTTTCTTGCATATTTCTTTTACTTTCCACTGGAATACACTTTTCAAAAATTTTATTATTTATTTTGTAATAGTTCTGTATGTCCTACGTTGAAAGAGAATGTGTTGTCTTTAGAGTAATTCCTAAAAATAAGGTAAATTCTTCAGTTATAAATAAATTAAATAAAAGAATAAAATTAAACCTATTCCATCTTCTTATAGCGAATATGGAACTTAAAAGCGATCTTTCTCTAGTGCCATATTGTGTGAAGGTTCTTTACCTTATGACACTATCCTCATAGTTTTCCTCTACTGGATGAAACAGAAATATCGTTTATCCCTTCTTTTCTTACTTAGATAAACCTTGTTATAACTGATTAATAAGTATGACTCTTAAATATAGTAATTTCTTCTTAAAATGGAAAATAGTTCTATCGTGAATCGTGAGTGTGTTAGATAGTTTTGCACCACTCTTTGTATTTACGTTGTGATGACAAGCGAAACTGCACCGTCGTTAAGGACTGTATAAAATGTAGCAAAGTAACGTCGCCCTTTGGTGTGGTGTAATAAAGATATTTTCTCAGCAGTCAAGTCACACTGTTATTTTTTGCATTGGGATACCAAGACCAGATAGGTTTCATAACATAATTTGTTTCTATCTACGATTCGGTGGTTCTGGTGATAATTTCCACTTTCTTCCTTACCCTTTTCCAGGTTTCGCTCTGATCTCTGCACACGAACGTGTGTGGGAGGGAACCAACGAACTGGCATTGTGGACATATCGGCCTCTAGCGTTAGATTGATTTTATGTAGTTTTTCCTTAGTGGAAATTCTGTTGTGAACAACATCATAGCAAGCGGCCTTGATGTGAGGCTGCAGTTGGCTATCGATGCACGACCCACCACACGTCCTCGCAGCTTTACTTCGGCCAGAACCTCACCTCCTTCCTTTCGGGCCTCACAGAAGTTCTCCTGAGAATCTTGAAGATATGCACCCCTCGAAGAAAGGATGATGTTGAGACGTTGCTTCTTTTAATAATAATAATAATAATAATAATAATACATTATGAGAAAATTGCCCCCCTCTCCAGCCTGTGGACAGGCCATATCTCTGTAGTGTCGTTTCTTCCAGCAGTGCTAATTCCGCAAGGTTCGCAGAAGAACTTCTGTGAAGTTCATACACTGAAGAGCCTAAAAAACTGATACACCTGCCTAATATCGTGTAGGGCTTCCACGATCACGTAGAAGTGCCGAAACACGACATGGAATGAACTCAACTAATATCTGACGTAATTACGGAGAGAAATGACACCATGAATCCTGCAGGGCTGTCCAGAAATCCGTAAGAGTACGAGGGGATGAAGATTTCTTTCTGAACAGCACGTTGTAAGACATTCCAGATATGCTCAATAATGTTCATGTCTGAGGAGTTTGGTGGCTAGCGGAAGTTTTTAAAACCTGAACAGCCTTCCTGGAGCCACTCTGTAGCAATTTTGGACGTGTAGGGTGTCACATTGTTTTGCTGGAATTGCCCTAGTCCGTCAGAATGCACAATGAACAAGAATGGATGCGTGTGATCAGACAGACAGGATGCTTGAGCCTCCACCAGTTTGAACAGTCCCCTGCTGACATGCAGCGTCCTTGATTCGTGGGGTTGTTTCCATACCTGTAGACATGCATCCGCTCGATACAATTTGAAACGAGACTCGACCGACCAGGCAACATGTTTCCAGTCATCAACAGTCCAATGTCGGTGTTGACGGGCCCAGACGAGGCGTAAAGCTTTGGCTCGTACAGTCATCAAGGGTACACGAGTGGGCGTTCGGCTCTGAAAGCCTCTATCGATGATGTTTCGTCGAATGGTTCGCATGCAGACACTTGTTGATGGCCCAGCATTGAAATCTGCAGCAATTTGCGGATGTGTTGCACTCCTGTCACGTTGAACGATTCTCTTCAGTCGCCGTTGGTCCCGTTCTTCAGAATCTTTTTCCCGCCTCAGCGATGCCGGAGATTTGAAGTTTTACCGGATTCCTGATATTCACAGTACACTCGTGGAATGGTCGTACTGGAAAATCCCCACTCCATCGCTACCTCGGAGATGCTGCGTCCCATCGCTCGTGTGCTGACTATAATACCAGGTTCAAACTCACTTAGATCTTGATAACCCGCCATTGTAGCAGCAGTAACCGGTCTAAGAACTGCGCCAGACTCCTGTTGTCTTATACAGGGTGTTACAAAAAGGTACGGCCAAACTTTCAGGAAACATTCCTCACACACAAAGAAAGAAAATATGTTATGTGGACATGTGTCCGGAAACGCTTACTGTCCATGTTAGAGCTCATTTTATTACTTCTCTTCAAATCACATTAATCATGGAATGGGAATACACAGCAACAGAACGTACCAGCGTGACTTCAAACACTTTGTTACAGAAAATGTTCAAAATGTCCTCCGTTATCGAGGATACATGCATCCACCCTCCGTCGCATGGAATCCCTGATGCGCTGATGCAGCCCTGGAGAATGGCGTATTGTATCATAGCCGTCCACAATACGAGCACGAAGAGTCTCTACATTTGGTACCGGGGTTGCGTAGACAAGAGCTTTCAAATGCCCCCATAAATGAAAGACAAGAGGGTTGAGGTCAGGAGAGCGTGGAGGCCATGGAATTGCTCCGCCTCTACCAATCCATCGGTCAGCGAATCTGTTGTTGAGAAGCGTACGAACACTTCGACTGAAATGTGCAGGAGCTCCAACGTGCATGAACCACATGTTGTGTCGTACTTGTAAAGGCACATGTTCTAGCAGCACAGGTAGAGTATCCCGTATGGAATCATGATAACGTGCTCCATTGAGCGTAGGTGGTTACATGGGGCCCAATCAAGACATCACCAACAATGCCTGCCTAAACGTTCACAGAAAATCTGTGTTGATGACGTGACTGCACAATTGCGTGCGGATTCTCGTTGGCCCACACATGTTGATTGTGAAAATTTACAATTTGATCACATTGGAATGAAGCCTCATCCGTAAAGAGAACATTTGCACTGAAATGAAGATTGACACATTGTTGGATGAACCATTCGCAGAAGTGTACCCGTGGAGGCCAATCAGCTGCCGATAGTGCCTGCACACGCTGTACATGGTACGTAAACAACTGGTTCTCCTGTAGCACTCTCCATACAGTGATGTGGTCAACGTTACCTTGTACAGCAGCAACTTCTCCGACGCTGACATTAGGGTTATCGTCAACTGCGCGAAGAATTGCCTCGTCCATTGCAGGTGTTCTCGTCGTTCTAGGTCTTCCCCAGTCGCGAGTCATAGGCTGTAATGTTCCGTGCTCCCTAAGACGCCGATCAATTGCTTCGAACTTCTTCCTGTCGGGACACCTTCGTTCTGGAAATCGGTCTCGATACAAACGTACCGCGCCACGGCTATTGCCCCGTGCTAATCCATACATCAAATGGCCATCTGCCAACTCCGCATTTGTAAACATTACACTGACTGCAAAACCACGTTCGTGATGAACACTAACCTGTTGATGCTACGTACTGATGTGCTTGATGCTAGTACTGTAGAGCAATGAGTCGCATGTCAACACAAGCACCGAAGTCAACAATACCTTCCTTCAGTTGGGCCAACTGGCGGTGAATCGAGGAAGTACAGTACATACTGACGAAACCAAAATGAGCTCTTACATGGAAATTAAGCGTTACCTGACACTTGTCCACATAACATCTATTCTTTATTTGTGTGTGAGGAATGTTTCCTGGAAGTTTGGCCGTACCTTTTTGTAACACCCTGTATAGGCATTGCCGACCGCGGCACCGTGTTCTGCCTGTTTACGTATATGTGTATTTGAATACTCATGCCAATACCAGTTTCTTTGGCACTTCAGTGTAGTGTAGGAGATTAAATACTGGCGGAAGTAACGCTGTGACGAGGGGGCGTGGGTCGTGCTCGGATAGCTCAGTTGTTAGAGCAATTGCTGCCCCAACAGGCATCGATAATCTGGTTTCGAGTTCCGGTCGTGATCACGATTTTTGTCTACGAGGAACTTTCGTATCAGCTCGCTGAAGAGTGAAAAATTCATTCTGAGTAGGCTGCAGTAGTTATGCGGAGATGAACAGACTTACGCAGAACAGACTAGCATGAAGAATTGCATTAAGCCAGACTTCGCAGTGAAGACTAGAACAGTATCTACATTCTTGTGGTGACCCGTCATGCAGTTGTTGCTAGACATGCTGTTCTAACTGCTCTGTCCCTACAAATACACTCCTGGAAATTGAAATAAGAACACCGTGAATTCATTGTCCCAGGAAGGGGAAACTTTATTGACACATTCCTGGGGTCAGATACATCACATGATCACACTGACAGAACCACAGGCACATAGACACAGGCAACAGAGCATGCACAATGTCGGCACTAGTACAGTGTATATCCACCTTTCGCAGCAATGCAGGCTGCTATTCTCCCATGGAGACGATCGTAGAGATGCTGGATGTAGTCCTGTGGAACGGCTTGCCATGCCATTTCCACCTGGCGCCTCAGTTGGACCAGCGTTCGTGCTGGACGTGCAGACCGCGTGAGACGACGCTTCATCCAGTCCCAAACATGCTCAATGGGGGACAGATCCGGAGATCTTGCTGGCCAGGGTAGTTGACTTACACCTTCTAGAGCACGTTGGGTGGCACGGGATACATGCGGACGTGCATTGTCCTGTTGGAACAGCACGTTCCCTTGCCGGTCTAGGAATGGTAGAACGATGGGTTCGATGACGGTTTGGATGTACCGTGCACTATTCAGTGTCCCCTCGACGATCACCAGTGGTGTACGGCCAGTGTAGGAGATCGCTCCCCACACCATGATGCCGGGTGTTGGCCCTGTGTGCCTCGGTCGTATGCAGTCCTGATTGTGGCGCTCACCTGCACGGCGCCAAACACGCATACGACCACCATTGGCACCAAGGCAGAAGCGACTCTCATCGCTGAAGACGACACGTCTCCATTCGTCCCTCCATTCATGCCTGTCGCGACACCACTGGAGGCGGGCTGCACGATGTTGGGGCGTGAGCGGAAGATGGCCTAACGGTGTGCGGGACCGTAGCCCAGCTTCATGGAGACGGTTGCGAGTGGTCCTCGCCGATACCCCAGGAGCAACAGTGTCCCTAATTTGCTGGGAAGTGGCGGTGCGGTCCCCTACGGCACTGCGTAGGATCCTACGATCTTGGCGTGCATCCGTGCGTCGCTGCGGTCCGGTCCCAGGTCGACGGGCACGTGCACCTTCCGCCGACCACTGGTGACAACATCGATGTACTGTGGAGACCTCACGCCCCACGTGTTGAGCAATTCGGCTGTACGTCCACCCGGCCTCCCGCATGCCCACTATACGCCCTCGCTCAAAGTCCGTCAACTGAACATACGGTTCACGTCCACGCTGTCGCGGCATGCTACCAGTGTTAAAGACTGCGATGGAGCTCCGTATGCCACGGCAAACTGGCTGACACTGACGGCGGCGGTGCACAAATGCTGCGCAGCTAGCGCCATTCGACGGCCAACACCGCGGCTCCTGGTGTGTCCGCTGTGCCGTGCATGTGATCATTGCTTGTACAGCCCTCTCGCAGTGTCCGGAGCAAGTATGGTGGGTCTGACACACCGGTGTCAATGTGTTCTTTTTTCCATTTCCAGGAGTGTAGTTGCCGTCACCGCGTTCAGACAGAATGCTCTGTTGTTTGTTTTGCTGACATCAGGGTGGAACCTAGAGCTGTACGCTCATCCTTTATTAACGGCACCGCGTAGTGACCGCGCAGTCGATGGCTGTTGCGCGTTAGCTCCCTCCGATGATACAAGGGAGGCGTTCGATAGCACTAGGACAGATTAGTTCCCCCGCACAAATAAAACGAAACGAACGCCTCGGCCCTTCGTCGTTCTTCCGTCCAGAATCGTCCGCTCATTATTCAGTGACGTGGCTTATTGATCGTTAAAGCTGCCTCGCTGTTCGCAGAAGGAAAAAAAAAAACAGCTGTGTAATTCAGAGGTAAACTATTTCAGTAGCTCTGACAGGAAGCTCCCTGATAACAGTCTTTACACGTTTCCTGTCACTAAAAACACACAAAATGAAACGTGTGCGTTAAGAAAGATCGGTATTTTCCGTTGTATATTCGATCATCAGATGACCTAACGAGGAGATGTGCTTAAACTATCGTCGAAAGTATTTGGAACATTTCGATAATTGATTTTGTCTTTTTTTAAAATTATTCACTGACGCGTGATAAAGACGCTAGATGCATTTTAGAAACTCATTTCGTGGAATTTATTTGATGTCACAAACCTACACCAGTACGAAAAGAGGCTGTGTGAAAGGCAGATTCAGACGAAGAACTATTGTTGAAAATTTTTTTACACTACTGGCCATTAAAAGTACAACACCAAGAAGAAATGCAGATGATAAACGGGTATTCATTGGACAATTATATTATGCTAGAACTGACACGTGATTAGATTTTCAAGCAATTTGGGTGCATAGAACCTGAGAAATAAGTACCCAGAATAACCACCTCTAGCCGTATAACGGGCTTGATACGCCTGGGCATTAAGTCAAACAGAGCTTGGATGGTGTGTACAGGTACATCTGCCCATGCAGCTTCCACAAAATAACACAGTTCATCAAGAGTAGTAACTGGCGTATTGTGAGGAGCCAGTTGCTCGGCCACCATTGACCAGACGTCTTCAGTTGGTGAGAGATCCGGAGAATGTGCTGGCCAGGACAGCAGTCGAACATTTTCTGTATCCAGAAACGCCCGTACAGGACCTGCAACATGCGGTCGTGCATTATTCTGCTGAAATGTAGTGTATCGCAGGGCTCGAATGTAGAGTAGAGCCACGGGTTGTAACTCATCTGAAATGTAACGTCCACTGTTCAAATTGCCGTCAATGCGAATAAGAGGTGACCGAGACGTGTAACCTGTGGCACCTCATACCATCACGCCGGGTGATACGCCAGTATGGCGATGACGAATACACGCTTCCAATGTGCGTTCACCACGATGTCACCAAACACGGATGCGACCATCATGATGCTGTAAACAGAACCTGGATTCATCCGAAAAAATGACGTTTTGCCATTCTTGCACCCAGGTTCGTCGTTGAGTACACCATCGCAGGCGCTCCTGTCTATGATGCAGCGTCAAGGGTAACCTCAGCCATGGTCTCCGAGCTGATAGTCCATGCTGTTGCAAATGTCGTCGAACTGTTCGTGCAGATGGTTGTTGTCTTGCAAACGTCCCCATCTGTTGACTCAGGGGTCAAGACGTGGCTGCATGATCCGTTACAGCAATGCGGATAAGATGCCTGTCATCTCGACTGCTAGTGATACGAGGCCGTTGGGATCCAGCACGGCGTTCCGTATTACCCTCCTGAACCCACCGATTCCATATTCTGCTAACAGTCATCGGACCTCGACCGACGCCAGCAGCAATGTCGCGATACGATAAACCTCAATCGCGACAGGCTACAATCCGACCTTTATCAAAGTCGGAAACGTGATGGTACGCATTTCTGCTCCTTACACGAGGCATCTCAACAACGTTTCACCAGGCAATGCCGGTCAACTGCTGTTTGTGTATGAGAAATCGGTTGGAAACTTTCCTCATTTCAGCACGTTTCAGGTGTCGCCACCGGCGCCAACCTTGTGTGAATGCTCTGAAAAGTTAATCATTTGCATATGACAGCATCTTCTTCCTGTAGGTTATATTTCACGTCTGTAGCACGTCATCTTCGTGGTGTAGCAGTTTTAATGGCCAGTAGTGTAGAAAGGCTTGAAGATATGTTTAAAGTTTGCTGGAAGTCGCTAAGCGCTCTCATTTTCAAATACTGTATGAATATAATGTGGGCATTTGTGCGCCATGCCTTACGCTACCTCAGGACATATGTGTACGAAGTTCCTAACTGTAACAGTTGTCGTACTGTGCTAAACTTTTAACGTAAGATTATTCACCGTCCAGTGACATTAATGTGACCACCGCCTCTGTTCGACGTAAATGTAAATCACTACTCTCAGATGGCAAGTGGGAGTACTAGCAGTGGAGGGTACATAAAGAGCGACGCGCAAACAGTGCAGCCGTTGTAATGCGGAAACGGAGCGATTTATCAGACTCCCAAAACAGCATGATCAATGACTTTCAGGCCAAGTGGGTAAGTTTGCAAACTGTTCGCATGCCACCGTGGGTAAAGTACACCGTGAATGGCAAAATGGCACTATACAAAACCGGCGCCGAGGCAACTGTGGTGGACCGCGGGGCATAGGTGACAGGGGTGAACGACGGCTGCTGAGGTGTATACGAGCGAATAGACGTGCGACTGTTGCCCAACCGACCATCCATACGAGCCAAGGGGTTAGCAACAGTGTCTGCTCAATGACCGTCCAGCGAATGTTGCATCGTATTGGCCTCCATAGAAGACGTCTGGATCATGCACCCACGCTGACTCCTATTCATCAGCGACGAAGGATGATATTTACACGCCAATATCGCAACTGGATGTCTACTGAGAGGCGACAGGTGGCCTTTTCATCCGGATTTAGGGGTGGAGCGGTCTGGGGCGCTGCAGTCATGGACTGTGTGGCTGGTCCCGGCGGAGGTTCGAGTCCTCCCTCGGGCGTGGGTGTGTGTGTTTGTCCTTAGGATAATTTAGGTCAAGTAGTGTGTAAGCTTAGGGACTGATGACCTTAGCAGTTAAGTCCCATAAGATTTCACACACATTTGAACATTTTTGAACATTTTTTTTAGGGGTGGAAGGGGTGGGGGCTTTGAGGGCCTGTAGACCCGGGCCTCAAGGAGGACGGAGGGCCTCCACTCTGGTCGAGTTCTCAACTGCCTGTCTAATAAGACTCACTCAAGATGCAATCATCATCACAGGATAAAATATGACCAAAATATCTCAGAAATTTGGGCCACAGAGAAGATGCCAGAGGAATGGAAATGTACTTTGATCCGTCCCCTACATAAAAAGGGTGATAAGTCAGAGCCAAATAATTACAGAGATATTTTCTCTAGTACCAGTCACATACAAAATTCTCTCAAAGGTGTTATTAAACAGACTAGAACCACAAGCAGTTCCGCAAATAGAGGAATATCAGGCAGGCTTCAGAAGAGGGAGATCAGGCATAGAACAGATCTGGAACTTGAGAGCAATTTTTTAAGTCAGACAGACAAGAAACACTGTAGATACCTTTGTTCACTTTAAAAAAGCATACGACTCCATAGACCGACAAACGTTCTTTGACATACTGGAAGAATATGGCACCGACAGAAAAACCAGGGAAATTATACAAAAGACGCTCACAGACACTACCTCGAAGATTAAGTTCATGGCAGGTGTTGTGTACATAGTTCCGCGTAGTCAGCGCGTACACAACTTTCCCATTAGAGCGCGTCCCGCTAAGCACGACAGCGCAGGCGCAGCGCTCGTCCGTCTCCGCACTACGAGATGGCGCTGTCTAAGAGACGGACCAAATTCTGCTTCCGCCGATCCGCTTATTAATATATAACGCAGCCAATGAGATTGCTGCTAACGTAGAACCTTTTCTCATCGCGGATCACAATCGCGCAGTGATACCTGAACGCGCGAGGTATTATAACGAGTGTACAGACCTCCGATTAGTCAGTCTGCATTTGTCTGTACCAGTCTGTACTCAAGTTTCAGTCTGCGCCTAATAAGATTATCATATTCCTGTACATAGCCATGAAGAGAAATGTATAGACACTTTGTCAAGTATCAGAGATATGTGAGAATAAGATTAACGTACCAAGACCAAAGGAACTTCAGATTGTCAGTTGTAAACAACATCCAGAATCAAGTTACGTAATGTCTATATTTTTTATTATTTTAATAAATGTGTGTGAAAATTAATCAAGTTCAGTTTAAAGTTGGTCACCGTCAATCTGCTACTCTAAGCGTGCAAGTGGCATTTCTATCGTCTGACCTAACGGCAGAAGATAAACACGCCACGATAAGACCACGAGACATATTGCTGACACTCGCCTACTTCGTTAGAGCGATAAGTCAAATAATCTGATGGTGTGTGTACCGAAGGTCTTACAGTACGCACACCACGGGAGGTATTTCGGAACCCTTCCAGATACATACAGGTGTCCGGCAAGGGGATGGGCTTTCACAACTCCTGTTTAACATAGTCTTAGACAAAATTGTCAAACAATGGGAAGAACAAGTTAAAGGAATACAACTAGGAAGAACACGTGAAACAAGAACATTCATAAAATGTCTGGAATTTGAAGATCACATAGCCATACTTAGTAATAACACACAGGAGCCAGAGGAAGCACTGGAACGCGTATATGAAATACCTGCCAAAACAGGTCTACAGGTGTCATACGAGAAGACTCAATACATGGAACGACAAACCAACAATGTACACATCATGCAAACGATGTATGGATCTGTAAAAAGAGTCGAAAAATATAAATATTTAGAGGAATATGTACAAGTAGGTGGATCAAACAAGGCATCCAACATAGAACGAACAGAAAGACTCCAGAAAGCATACAAACTCACATGGTCACATTATAATAAGAAAAGCATATCAAGACAGGCCAAAATTAGACACTACAAAACAGTTGTATTACCGGAAGCACTATATGCGTCACAAAGGACCATAATTGGAGCATCAGGCATTATAGAGACAGAAAAAATAGATCGCAAAGTTCTCAGGCAAATATTCGGACCAATACACAAAGATGGCATATGGATGAAAAGACCTACCAATGAATTATACCAACACACTGACAGACTCACAGACATGATCAGAAAACGCAGACTAAATTTCTACGGACACATACAGAAAATGGACAACACCAGACTTACAAAGAGAATCTTAGGTGTAGTAAAACATTCAAGCCTTAAAACAAATTGGTATCATGAAATAGAGGAAGACATACGGCAGCTTGGAATTAACAAACAAATGATAAAAGACAGAAGCGAATTCAGGAACAAAATTAGGAACGCAAAATTTATGGTAAATGCGAAGAGGAAGACGGGAGCATTACGGACGGATCAAAGGAAACAAGAGCATAGTCAAAGGATGAAGAGATTTTCGGAAGAGAAAAAGAAGAAAGGAAAGAAGGGAAAAATGTGTCATCATGAGATATTTGAGTTCAAACACTATCCACAAGGGCAAAAATGATATGAATGAATGAATGAATGAATGACCAAAAATATGAAACAAAATTTCTTCGTCTGTTACATCCACAATCTCAATAACTTAGCATGGATCAGTTTCAGAAAAAGAGATCGAATATAGTGCGTGATAATAATGGTCGTATTTTCTCGCTGAGCAGGAGTGTCCGGCAGTCTCGTGTAGTTATGGAATACCGAGTCCTAATCCAGAGGAAAATTAAGTCACTGCGAAGTTGCACAATAGTATATTTTCCTTTCATGTCAACAAGTTCCGTCTGTTTGTAAACCCAGAATGCGTGGAGTTGGGTAGAATTTTTTGACCACAATAATAGCTGGGTTACTTCAGACACTTTTTGTTCTCTGTGAGATAACTTCATCCCTCGCCGCTTCCTTTTTTTATATGCTGGTTTTATCACTTTTCTATTTTTGTAGCGCTGAACTGTTACTCCGTGTGGTAGTACTGTTTAGAGCATTGTAATGTACTACACATTTGAAGATTGGCTGTTGTAAGTACGTGGGGCGACATTGCTTATGCTGTTCAGTTAGTTTGTAACACTTTTTTGAGTTTCATTTCTGTTTTTCCCCACTCGGAACGGAATCTCTTTGCTTGAGAAAGTTTTCCATTGGCTCCAGCAAAAGAAGAGCACAGAAAGAAGCAGCTAAATTTGAAAAAAACTGCTAAAAGTGACTGCGTATTTTACGAAGAAATATTACTCCACTCCCCCCCATGAACCATGGACCTTGCCGTTGGTGGGGAGGCTTGCGTGCCTCAGCGATACAGATAGCCGTACCGTAGGTGCAACCACAACGGAGGGGTATCTGTTGAGAGGCCAGACAAACGTGTGGTTCCTGAAGAGGGGCAGCAGCCTTTTCAGTAGTTGCAAGGGCAACAGTCTGGATGATTGACTGATCTGGCCTTGTAACAATAACCAAAACGGCCTTGCTGTGCTGGTACTGCGAACGGCTGAAAGCAAGGGGAAACTACAGCCGTAATTTTTCCCGAGGGCATGCAGCTTTACTGTATGATTACATGATGATGGCGTCCTCTTGGGTAAAATATTCCGGAGGTAAAATAGTCCCCCATTCGGATCTCCGGGCGGGGACTACTCAAGAGGATGTCGTTATCAGGAGAAAGAAAACTGGCGTTCTACGGATCGGAGCGTGGAATGTCAGATCCCTTAATCAGGCAGGTAGGTTAGAAAATTTAAAAAGGGAAATGGATAGGTTGAAGTTAGATATAGTGGGAATTAGTGAAGTTCGGTGGCAGGAGGAACAAGACTTCTGGTCAGGTGACTACAGGGTTATAAACACAAAATCAAATAGGGGTAATGCAGGAGTAGGTTTAATAATGAATAGGAAAATAGGAATGCGGGTAAGCTACTACAAACAGCATAGTGAACGCATTATTGTGGCCAAGATAGATACGAAGCCCACGCCTACTACAGTAGTACAAGTTTATATGCCAACTAGCTCTGCAGATGACGAAGAAATTGAAGAAATGTATGATGAAATAAAAGAAATTATTCAGATTGTGAAGGGAGACGAAAATTTAATAGTCATGGGTGACTGGAATTCGAGTGTAGGAAAAGGGAGAGAAGGAAACATAGTAGGTGAATATGGATTGGGGGACAGAAATGAAAGAGGAAGCCGCCTGGTCGAATTTTGCACAGAGCACAACATAATCATAACTAACACTTGGTTTAAGAATCATGAAAGAAGGTTGTATACATGGAAGAACCCTGGCGATACTAAAAGGTATCAGATAGATTATATAATGGTAAGACAGAGATTTAGGAACCAGGTTTTAAATTGTAAGACATTTCCAGGGGCAGATGTGGACTCTGACCACAATCTATTGGTTATGACCTGTAGATTAAAACTGAAGAAACTGCAAAAAGGTGGGAATTTAAGGAGATGGGACCTGGATAAACTAAAAGAACCAGAGGTTGTACAGAGATTCAGGGAGAGCATAAGGGAGCAATTGACAGGAATGGGGGAAATAAATACAGTAGAAGAAGAATGGGTAGCTTTGAGGGATGAAGTAGTGAAGGCAGCAGAGGATCAAGTAGGTAAAAAGACGAGGGCTAGTAGAAATCCTTGGGTAACAGAAGAAATATTGAATTTAATTGATGAAAGGAGAAAATATAAAAATGCAGTAAGTGAAACAGGCAAAAAGGAATACAAACGTCTCAAAAATGAGATCGACAGGAAGTGCAAAATGGCTAAGCAGGGATGGCTAGAGGACAAATGTAAGGATGTAGAGGCCTATCTCACTAGGGGTAAGATAGATACCGCCTACAGGAAAATTAAAGAGACATTTGGAGATAAGAGAACGACTTGTATGAATATCAAGACCTCAGATGGAAACCCAGTTCTAAGCAAAGAAGGGAAAGCAGAAAGGTGGAAGGAGTATATAGAGGGTCTATACAAGGGCGATGTACTTGAGGACAATATTATGGAAATGGAAGAGGATGTAGATGAAGATGAAATGGGAGATATGATACTGCGTGAAGAGTTTGACAGAGCACTGAAAGACCTGAGTCGAAACAAGGCTCCCGGAGTAGACAATATTCCATTGGAACTACTGACGGCCGTGGGAGAGCCAGTCCTGACAAAACTCTACCATCTGGTGAGCAAGATGTATGAAACAGGCGAAATACCCTCAGACTTCAAGAAGAATATAATAATTCCAATCCCAAAGAAAGCAGGTGTTGACAGATGTGAAAATTACCGTACTATCAGCTTAATAAGTCACAGCTGCAAAATACTAACACGAATTCTTTACAGACGAATGGAAAAACTAGTAGAAGCGGACCTCGGGGAAGATCAGTTTGGATTCCGTAGAAACACTGGAACACGTGAGGCAATACTGACCTTACGACTTATCTTAGAAGAAAGATTAAGGAAAGGCAAACCTACCTTTCTAGCATTTGTAGACTTAGAGAAAGCTTTTGACAATGTTGACTGGAATACTCTCTTTCAAATTCTAAAGGTGGCAGGGGTAAAATACAGGGAGCGAAAGGCTATTTACAATTTGTACAGAAACCAGATGGCAGTTATAAGAGTTGAGGGACATGAAAGGGAAGCAGTGGTTGGGAAGGGAGTAAGACAGGGTTGTAGCCTCTCCCCGATGTTGTTCAATCTGTATATTGAGCAAGCAGTAAAGGAAACAAAAGAAAAATTCGGAGTAGGTATTAAAATTCATGGAGAAGAAATAAAAACTTTGAGGTTCGCCGATGACATTGTAATTCTGTCAGAGACAGCAAAGGACTTGGATGAGCAGTTGAATGGAATGGACAGTGTCTTGAAAGGAGGATATAAGATGAACATCAACAAAAGCAAAACAAGGATAATGGAATGTAGTCTAATTAAGTCGGGTGATGCTGAGGGAATTAGATTAGGAAATGAGGCACTTAAAGTAGTAAAGGAGTTTTGCTATTTGGGGAGCAAAATAACTGATGATGGTCGAAGTAGAGAGGATATAAAATGTAGGCTGGCAATGGCAAGGAAAGCGTTTCTGAAGAAGAGAAATTTGTTAACATCCAGTATAGATTTAAGTGTCCGGAAGTCATTTCTGAAAGTATTCGTATGGAGTGTAGCCATGTATGGAAGTGAAACATGGACGATAAATAGTTTGGACAAGAAGAGAATAGAAGCTTTCGAAATGTGGTGCTACAGAAGAATGCTGAAGATTAGATGGGTAGATCACATAACTAATGAGGAAGTATTGAATAGGATTGGGGAGAAGAGAAGTTTGTGGCACAACTTGACCAGAAGAAGGGATCGGTTGGTAGGACATGTTCTGAGGCATCAAGGGATCACCAAGTTAGTATTGGAGGGCAGCGTGGAGGGTAAAAATCGTAGAGGGAGACCAAGAGATGAATACACTAAGCAGATTCAGAAGGATGTAGGTTGCAGTAGGTACTGGGAGATGAAAAAGCTTGCACAGGATAGAGTAGCATGGAGAGCTGCATCAAACCAGTCTCAGGACTGAAGACCACAACAACAACATTACTCCACTGGCTACGCTAGTGAAGTTTTTACAGAACCAGAACCTCCTGCACATGTGCCTACTTCTTGTAAGGAGCGTTTGACAAGTTCCGGTGAATCTGAAATTGTTGTGGAGCAGTATTTTGCAAGCGTGATGGTGATGAATGCGGATGTTGAACTAGGCGATCGTAAAATCGAAACCGTTGACAGTGCTGAGCCCTAGACGTGAAGAGCTCGAGTCAATTACGAGAAAAGAAGATAGGTAAAAAGTTTATTGTAAATCTTACTCCTCTCGAAGCTTATTAAAAGATTTTATTTTGAAGTGAGTGACAATCAACAAATGATGTGAGGGAGGGGTAGATTACATCTTGAATGTGTGAAAATACGCAATTAGTCCAAGGAAACCTAAATAGTTACCATTATTTGGGACTCTAAAAATTTCGTTACCACCATGAAAGCAAGTCCTCTTCTTGCCAAAAGTTTAATTACTTCTACCACGAACCGAAGCACTTCTTACCAATGATTACCACTCTTTTAATCACCTAATCTTTTTCATTGTATTCACTCAGAGCATGGATTTAGACAATGTGCGTACTCCATTTTCAACCTGTGGATTTTCTGACTGGAAGAAGTCTCATGAAGACAGCGTTAATCATCACGAACATTCAGTGACGTGGCTTCAGTGATCGAAGAACGAACGACGTATCGGCAATGAAATTTTTGACTTGGGTTCTCATGGTTCCAATTTACATGATAATCCTGAAGAAAACCTGTTCCGTAATTACTGTTTCTGTAATTTTTATTCCATCAAATTTTTCTATATCACATTGTCTTCACAATTTCCGTTTAAAAATCGAAAATAACTTTGTTATTTCCAGAAATAAAAACACGTCAGATCACATCAGAGCCATGCGCACTACTAATCCATTCTGCGGTACTAACTATATTCCAAAGAGTTTACAGACTTTCTTAACAAATGAATTTTTATTAATCTATACCACTATTTTATAACTGAGTCCAAAAATAAATTTAATAGTTAGCGTCAGATTGCATAATTAATAACAGGAATTTGCATACAGAGTTAGTACACATCGATTCTAACAACGAAAATAAAATAATTTCTTTTTATACATTTTAACCTGAAATATAATACATCGTGTACACAATCATATGAAATTCCTTTAGAAAAACAGCTGAGATAATGTTAACCTGTTTAAAAGGCAGAAAGTATTTTTGGTATCGGTAACTTCTGTTGAAGAAGGTAATGTTAGAGGATGGTGTCCCTTTACAAAGAGCATGGCTCTAAAGAGCGTGGCCTTCAGTCATACACTCCTGGAAATGGAAAAAAGAACACATTGACACCGGTGTGTCAGACCCACCATACTTGCTCCGGACACTGCGAGAGGGCTGTACAAGCAATGATCACACGCACGGCACAGCGGACACACCAGGAACCGCGGTGTTGGCCGTCGAATGGCGCTAGCTGCGCAGCGTTTGTGCACCGCCGCCGTCTGTGTCAGCCAGTTTGCCGTGGCATACGGAGCTCCATCGCAGTCTTTAACACTGGTAGCATGCCGCGACAGTGTGGACGTGAACCGTATGTGCAGTTGACGGACTTTGAGCGAGGGCGTATAGTGGGCATGCGGGAGGCCGGGTGGACGTACCGCCGAATTGCTCAACACGTGGGGCGTGAGGTCTCCACAGTACATCGATGTTGTCGCCAGTGGTCGGCGGAAGGTGCACGTGCCCGTCGACCTGGGACCGGACCGCAGCGACGCACGGATGCACGCCAAGACCGTAGGATCCTACGCAGTGCCGTAGGGGACCGCACCGCCACTTCCCAGCAAATTAGGGACACTGTTGCTCCTGGGGTATCGGCGAGGACCATTCGCAACCGTCTCCATGAAGCTGGGCTACGGTCCCGCACACCGTTAGGCCGTCTTCCGCTCACGCCCCAACATCGTGCAGCCCCCCTCCAGTGGTGTCGCGACGGGCGTGAATGGAGGGACGAATGGAGACGTGTCGTCTTCAGCGATGAGAGTCGCTTCTGCCTTGGTGCCAATGATGGTCGTATGCGTGTTTGGCGCCGTGCAGGTGAGCGCCACAATGAGGACTGCATACGACCGAGGCACACAGGGCCAACACCCGGCATCATGGTGTGGGGAGCGATCTCCTACACTGGCCGTACACCACTGGTGATCGTCGAGGGGACACTGAATAGTGCACGGTACATCCAAACCGTCATCGAATCCATCGCTCTACCATTCCTAGACCGGCAAGGGAACTTGCTGTTCCAACAGGACAATGCACGTCCACATGTATCCCGTGCCACCCAACGTGCTCTAGAAGGTGTAAGTCAACTACCCTGGCCAGCAAGATCTCCGGATCTGTCCCCCATTGAGCATGTTTGGGACTGGATGAAGCGTCGTCTCACGCGGTCTGCACGTCCAGCACGAACGCTGGTCCAACTGAGGCGCCAGGTGGAAATGGCATGGCAAGCCGTTCCACAGGACTACATCCAGCATCTCTACGATCGTCTCCATGGGAGAATAGCAGCCTGCATTGCTGCGAAAGGTGGATATACACTGTACTAGTGCCGACATTGCGCATGCTCTGTTGCCTGTGTCTATGTGCCTGTGGTTCTGTCAGTGTGATCATGTGATGTATCTGACCCCAGGAATGTGTCAATAAAGTTTCCCCTTCCTGGGACAATGAATTCACGGTGATCTTATTTCAATTTCCAGGAGTGTATTTGTCCAAGACTTTTTCTGAAGAATTCATTGGCCTTATGGGTAACAAGATATTGAGTGAAATATTTGGCCAAATTCAGACGGCAATATGCTTCAGTCTAGTTGTAGACTCAACGGCAGACACGGCACATGAAGATCAACTAGCTGTTGTAGTGCGGTATTGTTTTGGGGGAAGAGTTTGCGAAAGATACTTGTGTTTTGCTCTCTAGATCTCATTGGAAAATAAAATATGAGGATAGAAGATTGTCGTCCACGATCCTATGACAATGCCAGCAACATGAGTGGTATTCAGGATTAATTGCAAAGATAAAGGAATTGAATTCATTAACTTTCTAAGTGCCCTGTGTTGCGACAGTTTAAACCTTGTGGTCCAAAACAGTGCAGAAGAGTCGTTAGAATCAGTTTTTTTTTCAAGTTTTGCAACGGTTATGTAACTTTTTTGTAGCTTCTGCTCATTGTTGATACATTCTTGTGCCGAATAATGGCCCACTTAAGACATTGCCCGATACTAGATGATCGTGCCGTGAGGGAGCAATACCAGCTGTTCAATAGAATTTCGATGCCGTTTACGTTCTACTTTAAAAAATTGTCGAGAATAAAGGGAAAAGACAGCGACAAGAAAAGAGGCAGAATCGCTTCGGTAAAACTATGAAAACTGGAGACAGTAATACTGGTTGTTTTCTGAGATGACGTGTTGCCTCAAATGGGTAAAACTGGCAAATATTTGCAATAGCCTGGACTGGATGCCAAGCTTTGCGACCATTGATTCCGTCTTTCCGCCGTGTTAGGGAAGATTTTTATGAATATGAAAACCAAGATAGGAGCCTAAGTGAGCACGTGTATCAAGAATATACCGACAAAAGGAAATACGAAATAAGAAGATTCCCTGATGGAGAAAAATCAGAAGAACTGAGTGAACGTGATAATTTTCGTGTCTGAAAGAAGACACACCATATCCGTATAAGTATATAGTTCTGGCAACACCGGCCATGACCTTCTTCTTCTGTGCGGATGCACACATATTCCCCGAACTCTTACGGGACTTGTAAGAATATCTCCCACGAGTAATGAGTGTGTTGGGGTGGGACGCTACGAATGAAGTGTGTGGACATACAAGGTGAGAATGTGGGTCCCGCGGGAGGCGTGCCAGAGATAAGTCCCTGCAGTCGCGCTATCCTCTGTGTCCTCGGTGGATCAGATGGATAGAGCGTCTGCCATGTAACCAGGAGATCCCGGGTTCACATTTTCACCTCTCCGCGATGATATATATCAACGCCCGGTAGCAGCTGAAGGTATTAATATATGATTCTACTTTCGAAATTTATGATGGTCCCATGGACACCACAAAAGCCGTAACATGGTTAGGAATAGGGTGTCTGATGACTGAGAACGGCAGTTTATGCTTGCAGCTGCTTCCATGCTGCCCAAAAGGTTGGCAAGGAGATCTTTTGGTGGCGACTTCAGATCCACCACTGTGGTTGGCAACTGCTGGACGGTTGTCCGGTGCATGTGGACGTGCTGCAGTGCGTCTCCCCAACGCATCCCACACGTGCTCGATGGGATTTAAATCGGGGAAAGAGCAGGCCAGTTCATTCCCCAAAAATCCTCTCGTTCCCCGATCTCCTTCACCTGCGCAGTTCGAGGCAGCCGCGCATAGTGTAACACCTCGGTTCAGTTTACTGTGATAAAAACTACAGAAAGAATAATTTAAAATTAAGAATAGAATTTTTAGAGGGGAAAATACTGTAGAATCAGAGTTCGGTAATTGTAGATCAAAATTATAGTATATCCGCAAGTAGTTTAACGTCTAAGTACAGCAAAGCCACGGGAGCTCCGTGATGGAGAAGGCAGTGACGTTAAACTCTCGTGATGAAAAACCTATAAAAAGGCCTGATCGTCATTATTGCCGCCTTTTTTCCTTGATTGTTTCGTTAAAGGGCGGGGAACCCGTGTCAGTCAGCGAGACAATAATTAGATTGGACTTTATCGTGTTAATATTCACGATAAACTGTTAGAATATAACGGAGATTAAAAGTGATGTAGTCTACGATCTCTGACTGTTGGTAGCAACGGAGTATTAAGGGGATTTTAGGACTTAAGCGCTATATTGGAACTTGACGGACATATAGACGACAGAAACTCAAATTATCTGCTGATACGAGCGAATTCAGAGGTACCGGTATTCAGATATTAACGTGTGGACTTTTGAAAGTGTTATGTGCCGTTATTTGCGAATCTGGGCGTAGAGCACGTGCATATCGGCATTTGCGCACTATTTAAATTCCTCCAGGCTAGGAACCTTTTAAATAGACCATCATCCATCACCATCTTAATCCTTGTACTTATTTCATTTACCTAGTACTAATCAGTGAAGGTTTTACGGAACCAAAGCTATTCAGCAGTAAGTCAGCACCATCTAGCGGAAAGCGTAGGCATTAACTAACACGCTAACTGAAGTGAACGTTTACGTGTTTTACGGACTGCTTAATATGAACTTTTGTGACTCTTTGACGTCCCCACTCCCTCCGAAAGGTGGTGCAGGCTGTGTTAACGATAAAAGGGGAGAGTTTTAGCCAGGCAAATTACTAAATAAAAGCGATATTTACGAGACTCGCAGTAGTAGCAAAACACAAGGCCCGCACCTCATCGGAGAGTCGTCGCTGTCACTTCGGGAAGTAAAGCAGGAAAACCTACCGACGATACGTATCTACGAGCAGACGTCGACGTGGAGCACCTAAAAAGGGAACCAGAAGAGTGTTGGGGATGCTTCAATAGTCATCCACAACAGCAAAGTCAGGTCCTTCCAAAACAAGGACTACAAGTGGACTATAGTTTTATATATTTTGCTTACTATAATTATTTTGTCTAAGTACGTTCTCTTTGCCTTGATAGTTCGTGTTCCGGCGTTGCAGCTGTGACCTTTGGTCGTTTTATTTAATGCTGTGACGACACAGGCCACGGCAGGATCCCCAGAGCAAAGCCGCAATCGGTGTCCTGCCAGCTCCATCTCCCCTTGCCTTGCGCCCGCTTCCGCGCCGATGTCCTTCCGCGGTTCGTTCTACTGCCACGTTTCACCATCCACTACCAGGACACCGGCCGCCGTTCGGTGAGCTTCCGCGTGGTACGGTTCCCGCGTGGTCAGCTCCAGACAGCTGTACTGAAGCCGCCGAAACCAGTCAGCCACCAAAAAGTGAAGCTCAGCCTATGCTAGATCATTTCTGTGCAAAAACAGCAAGAGTGGAGTTAATATCTATTCCAGTGGTACAGCTGTATTAGTCGACTACAGTATTATTGAACCTGGGAGCGTGGCGCTTCGATCGCGTTATCGTGGGTCAGAGAGTGGTTGGGATAGGTATTATATACACAACTGATCTGAAAGCATTACAGTGTGGAGTGTGGTGCGTTTTCCTTAGTCACTACTGTACGTGATTCCAGAATGAGATTTTCACTCTGCAGTGGAGTGTGCGCTGATATGAAACTTCCTGGCAGATTAAAACTGTGTGCAGGACTGAGACTCGAACTCGGGACCTTTTTGCCTTTCGAGGGCAAGTGCTCTACCACTTTCACTTGCCCGCGAGAGGCAAAGTTCCCCAGTTCGAGTCTCGGTACGGCACACAGTTTTAATCTGCCAGGAAGTTCCATATCAGCAAACTCAGCGCACACTCCACTGCAGAGTGAAAATCTCATTCTGGAAACATCCCCCAGGCTAAGGCTGAGCCATGTCTCCGCAGTATCCTTTCTTTCAGGAGTGCTAGTTCTGCAAGGTTCGCAGGAGAGCTTCTGTAGAGTTTGGAAGGTAGGAGACGAGGTACTGGCAGAAGTAAAGCTATGAGGACGGGGCGTGAGTGATGCTTGGGTAGCCCAAATGGTATAGCACTTGCCCACGAAAGGCAAAGTTCCCGAGTTCGAGTCTCGGTCTGGCACACATATTTAATCTGCCAGGAAGTTGCACTACTGTACATGTTTAATGTAACGTCACCGCGGGTTTGTGACAACGGTTGAGGGAATAATATCGTGGTTAATATAATAATGATTGTTTCCGGACCATAGACGCCAACGGCCATCTGTCGGATGGAGCATAAAACGTCATTCATATGCCCCGTCGTTCACCGCAGTTGCCTCCGCGCGGGTTTTGAATAGTGCCATGCACGGTACATTTTTATCACGACGGCAGGCAAATAGTTTACAAAGTCAGCCGTTCCGGAATTGCTTTTACCCTTGGCCCAAAAGCCAATGATCATGCCGTTTTGGACGTAAGATAAATCTCTCCGTTTCCGCATTAGGAAAACGACTGCACCGTTATTCGTATCCTCCTGAAACGTTTTACATACCCTCCACTGCTGGTGCTTCAAGTTTATGTCGAATGTAGGCGGCAGTCATATTAATGTGACTGGACCATGTACAGTCTTTTGTTAAAGGTTTGACACAGTAAGACAAGCCTTAAAGTTTCTAACTGTAAATGACAATATAGTCCCAACTAGAACTTTTCGCGGTTCACAGTATTGTAGTTAAGGAGCTCAAATGTTGTGGCATCAGAGACCTCTCTGCTAATTATTTCTCATCCCGCTTAACTAAAAGAATGCAAAGTGTCGCATTAAGAAATCGTGTGAGTGGACACAACGATGCAGCATTTTAGAAGGGAGAAAATTCATTTATTTTCTGACTGCAGTACCAGTCAAAACAAAAATATACAGTTGATGCACACCTTAATGGCCTTCATGGAAGAAAGCAGAAAATTTTTGTAAGCTGGTACATTATTTTCCTATTAGTGGTCATAGCTATAATCCTGACAGAGTGTATGGTAGAATGAGTAGATAAAGACTGCCGGCAAAAGAAAGACACTCTTTCGCAAACAGAATACAATAAAGTACTGGAACAACATGGTATCGTCAGGACGTTAAATAAGATTGAGAAGCAAAAGATGTCAAGTACAGTGCACAAAAAAGGCCTAGTATCTCAAATGCCTTTCAAAGTAACTGTTCACCAAGTAATGGCTTATGAAAAGTCTAAGAAATAGCTATTGTCAATATTGGAACTTATAATGGAAGTCCTGAACAGGTACGGGAATCCAGAAACTGTAGCCAGAAAGTGAGTAAAGCAGCTATCTTGAAAAAGAAGAACATAGTCAGCAACGAAAGGAAAAATATGTTTTAAAACGTATAAGGCATTTAATGCATCAGAAGGAGCAAAAGAGTTTTTTATGACATAGCTGAAAATGATCAATACATCTCCAGTTTAGTATTGTTGTAGCTTGTAGTCTGGTTGTATTTTAATAGCGTTTTTACTATTTTGTACTTCTGCTTATCAAAGAGTTATGTAAAGATACGATAATAAAATGTTATATTGTATTACATTATTACATTTCTGTGCAAAATGAACAATACAGATTTCTTTTTAGTTAACGTTAAACAATAAAAATAAGTGGAAACGATCCATTTTAGTGTGTATATTAGCAAAACTATCAATTACCACCTTTTCATTTATCGATTTTTGAAAACAGTTGGAAATTTTGACCCTCTGTTCTTCAATAAACAATGAGAAGTTTAGAAAAGACAAACACACAATCTGAATAATACCTGAAAAAGCTGTTAAATTATCTCATTTATGTAATTAGTATTTGGGTATGATATTTAAAAAATGTGTTTCCTCAGAAATTTACTTTTTTGCGTTTATCAAGTTTTGAATAAACGTTCCTCAGTTACACTCAACAGCCAAAGAAAGTGGCTCGCCTGCCTAATATAGTATAGGGGCCCCGCAGCACGCAAAAGTGCCGCAACACGACGTGGCATGGACTCTACTAATATCTGAAGTAGTGCCTGAGAGAACTGACATCACGAATCCTGCAGGGCTGCCCATAAATCCGTAAGGCTACGAAGGGATGAAGATCTCTTCTGAACAGCACGTTGCAAAGCATCCCAGATATACTCAATAATGTTCATGTCTATGGAGTTTGGTGGCCAGCGGAAGCGTTTGAACTAAGAAGAGTGTTCCTGGGGCCACTCTGTAGCAATTCTGGATGTGTTGGGTGTCGCTATGTCCTGCTGGAATTTCCCAAGTCAGTCGAAATGCACAATGGATATGAATGGATGAAGGTGATCAGACAGTACGCTTTCGTACGTGGCACCTGTCAGAGTCGTAGCTAGACGTATCAGGGGTCCCATATCACTCCAACTGCCACGCCCCACACCATTACTAAGTCTCCACCAGCTTGAGCACTCCATTGCTGACATGCAGGGCCCATTGATTCGTGAGGTTGTCTCTATGCTCGTAAATATGCATCCGCTCGATACAATTTGCAACGAGACTTGTCCGACCAGACAACATGTTTCCAGTCATCAACAGTCAAATGTCGGTGTTGACGGGCCCAGGCGAGGCGTAAAGCTTAGTGTCGTGCAGTCATCAAGGATACACGAGCGGACCTTGGGCACCGAAAGCCCATATCGATGATGTTTCGTTGAATGGTTCGCACGCTGACACTTATTGATGTCCCAGCATTGAAATCTGCAGCAATTGGCGGTAGGGTTGCACTTCTGTCACGTTGAACTATTCTCTTCAGTCGTCTTTGGTCCCGTTCTTAGAGGATCTTTTTCCGGCCGCAGCGATGTCGGAGATTTGAAGTTTTACCCGATTCCTGATATCCACGATACACTCACGAAATTGTCGTACGGGAAAATCCCCATTTCATCGCTATCTAGAGATGCTGTGTCTCATCGCTCGTCGCCGACTATATAACGTCACGTTCAAACTCATTTAAATCTCGATAACCTGTCACTGTAGCAGCACTAACCGATCTAACAATTGCGCCAGACACTTGCTGTCTTATGTAGGCATTGCCGACCGCAGCGCCGTATTCTGCCTGTTTGCATATCTCTGTATTTGAATACACAGTGCTATACCAGTTTCTTTGGCACTTTAGTGTATTTGCGGGCCGGCCGGAGTGGCCGTGCAGTTCTAGGCGCTACAGTCTGGAGCCGAGCGACCGCTACGGTCGCAGGTTCGAATCCTGCCTCGGGCATGGATGTGTATGATGTCCTTGGGTTAGTTAGGTTGAATTAGTTCTAAGTTCTAGGCGACTGATGACCTCAGAAGTTAAGTCGCATAGTGCTCAGAGCCATTTGAGCCATTTGTATTTGCGCATAGTCACGAAGCTAGATAGAATTCATTTTACAAAACAGTTTTCAATTAAGAAAAACATATTTTCGTTTCAGTTACGGATGAAAATTCACAATTACAAAACAAATCAACTATTTTAGTACTACAAAAACGGAACTCCGCTATCAGGCCCAGAAGATGACGCAATTATCGACCGACCGCCGCGTCATATTAATTGAGAAAATCATTGGAAAAAATAGTATCACATCTGTACTGTGGTGCCAGAAGGTACACTCAGTAATATATCAGTCTTTCTGTACAGAAGTGCATATCGGTAGATAGCCTCATTGACACGCCCAGCAAATAGACCTCAACACACTCCAACAGGATCTATAAGTAAAAATAAATATGCATGTAACGGTAGGGCACCTGATGATTGCAGCGTGCTACCGAAACGCTAATCACTATTGGCAAAAACTGACTGAAGCTGAACAAGTATTTTATAAATGCAAAAATTTTTTAGAAATACTTTCGTAACAATGACTACCGTAAATTCCACCAGCCGCTGAATTTGCGGTAGGTGTTCTGTACACACAGATAGAAAATGGACCAGCTCGAACTCTGCGGAAGTCGTGACAAGGAAATTTCCTGAACCAACTAGGCACGGACCACCAACTTGGAGCTGCGTGCCTGTTGTGGTGAATCCTGTCTATGGTGGCCGAAGCACGGTGATGATTTGTGGCCCACAGCCAGTGACATAACCACTCTATTTTGAAGGCATATTTTCTCATAACTGCTAGGAAAAATAATTGCCACCAACGCAATGAATACTTGGTAGGCCTATATAGATTTATATGAAAGATCCTGAGATTGCTGGGGCTTTCAAAGCGAGCTTTAGGCTACGATTGATTCAGGCAGGGGAACAGAACACAGTATACGACGAATGGGACAGCTTTGAGATAAGAAATAGTCAAGGCAGCAGGGGATTAGATAGGTAAAAACACAAGGTATAGCATTAATAATTGTCTATCACGGGAGATATTGAATTTAATTGATGAAAGGATAATATATAAAAATGCGGCAAATGAAGCAATTGAAAGAGGATACAAACGTCTAAAAACTGAGATTAGCAGAAAGTGCAAAATGACCAAGGAAGAACGGCTAGGAGGCAAAAGTAGCTCTATAGAAGCATGTAATTAGGGGAAGGGTGCATAGTACCTGCAAAGAAATTAAAGAGGCCTTTCGAGAAAAGAGAACCAGTTGTGTGAATATCAAGAGCTCAGATGGAAAATCAGTCTTAAGCAAAGAAGGGAAATCTGAAAAATGGAAGAAGTGTATTGAGGTTCTATACATGGAAAACGAACTTGACGACAGTATTATTGAAATACAAGACGAACTAGATGAAGATAGGATGGAAGGTATGATACTGCGAGAAGAATTTGAGACAAGACTGAGAGACCTAAGTCGAAACAAGGCCACTGCAGGGCACGAAATTCCCTCAGAATTGTTTATATCCTTCAGACACTCCACCATGACAAAGAATATACCACATGACGTACAAGACATATCAAACAGGGGAAATACCGTCGCACTTCAAGAAGAATGTAATAATTCCAATTCGAAAGAAAGCGATTGCTGAAAGCTGTCAATATTACCTATGAGTTTAATTAGTCGTGGTTGTAAAATAATGACGAGAATTATTTACAGAAGGCTCGAAAACTTGTAGAAGCCAACGTCGGGAAAAATCACTTTGGGTTCCAGAGAAATGCCGGAACAAGCGAGTCGACACTTACCCTACGACTTATCTTAGAAGAGAGGTTAAATAAAGGCAAACATACGATTACAGTTCTTGTAGACTTAGAGAAAGCTTCTGACGATATTGAATGAAATACACTCTTTGGAATTCTGAATGTGACATCGGTAAAACAAAGGGGGCGAAAGGTAATTTACAACTTTTACAGAAACCAGACGGCAGTTAAAGAAATTTAAGGACACGAAAGAAAAGCAGTGGTTACGATGCTTATGAGATACCCCCCGATGTTATTCAGTCTGTGCATGGAGAAAACAATGAAGAAAACCAAAGAAAAATTTGGAGAAGCAATTAAAGTTCAGGAAGAGGAAATAAAAGCTTTGAGGTTTGATAATGACATTGTAATCCTATCAGACACAGCAAAGGACTTGGAAGCGCAGCTGAACGGAATGGACTGTGTCTTGAAGGGAGGATATAAAATAAACATTAAGGAAATCAAAACAAAGATAATGGAATGTTGTCGAATTAAATCGGGTGCTGCTGAGGGAACTAGATTAGGAAATGAGACACTGAAAGTAGCAGATGAATTTTTCTATTTGAGTATTAAAATAACTTATGACAGCCGAAATAGAGAGGATATAAAATGTAGACTGGCAATGGCAAGGAAAGCGTTCCTAAAGAAGAGAAATGTGTTAATATTTTATATAAATTTAAGTGTTAGGATGTCGTTTTTGAAGGCATTTGTATGGAGTGAAGTTTTATATGCAAGTCAAACGTGGGCGGTAAGCAGTTCAGACAAGAAGAGAATAGAAGCTTTCGAAATGTGGCGCTACAGAAGAATGCTGAAGATTACATGGGTAAATCGCATGACTGACGAAGAGATACTGAACAAAATTGATGGAAAAAGAAACTTGTGGTAAAAAGTGAATAAAAGTCTGTACATTCTGAGACACCAAGGGATCACAAATTTAGTATTGGAGGTAAATGTGAGAGGGGGGGGGGGTGATCCTACAGTGAGACCAAAAGATGAAGACAGTAAACAAGTTCAGAAGGATGTTGGTTGGAGCAGTTATTCGGAGATGAAGAAGTTGCGCAGGATAGAGTAGCGCAGAGAGCTGCACCATACCAGTATTCTGTCTGGAGGCCATAACAGTAGTATCTCTAGATGTGCAGAATGAAATATGATTTTCAGAAGGTCATGTGACAATAGCACAAGTTGGGTTTCTCATTATCGATAAGAAACCCTTGTTGTTTGGCGTGAAGGAGATCATTGTCTTCGAGATACCTCGTTATGTTTGAGGACGAAGTACGTCCCATAGTTCAGCAACCGATGGAAATAGTTCTGTGAAACATTTCTACTACCTATGATGTAAACGGGTGTGAGCCGTGCTTTCTTCCAACTACTATACCGAGTTTTTTCTTCTATGAATGTACTGTATGTTATGGTTAAAATGGAGCAAACTCAGCTGCAAATTGTGTGTAAGGAGTTCTTCGGGCCCTGGAGCTTTGCTTAATTTTAGTGATTTCAGCTGTATCCCAATAACATTGACAGTCACATATATATCACTCATCTTATAAGAATTAAACTAACGGAATAGTTCAGTAACTTCCTTATCAAAGAATGATTTGGAAACAGAGTTCGGAATTTCTGATTTTTCTTTTCTACCTTGTACTGCAGTTTCAGCGCCATCTATATGTCTGGAGACTAACCATTATTTCACTCAACAGCCTTTACAAAAGACAGATTAGGATTCTTTTTCTTTAGATCCTTCGATAAGATTTTGTTGTGGTAGTCATTCAAGATTTCTCATATCGTCCTCTTTGACAGTTAAACGCGTATCGTTCACTATCTCTGTGTCTGTAAGGCTATGCTTTGTTTTCCACTTGTTCACAGTAGTTGCAGCTTTTTGAGGTACTTTACTGTGAATATATACCAGGGAGGTTCTCTCTGTCAAAGGACATTTTCTCATGAAGCTATGAGGACTTCCGAATTAATGATGAGCTTGGAAAATTCCGTTCTGGAGAAGTGGATGGAAGAATCGCGACGCTAAGGGGAGTTATTCGTAAAACCTACTTTCCGCTCAGAATTAGATCCCCCAACAAGCAAAAGAGGATATTTTCACTCTACGTTGCTGTCAAATAAAAATAATGTTTCAGTTAATCATTTTCTCCCAAAAAATGTTGTGTTGTACCTAGAAACACACGATACTTTTCTTTCTTCGGTACTTCAGTCTAGCGACTGATTTTAGAATCACGTGGTCACCAGAGACAGCCATTAGCAGTTTCTGACATTTTCAACAATTTTTGTTGTTGTTGAACATAAGGTTCGGTTTTGTACAAAATGCGTTAATATTTTGCATTCTTCACATTTATGTGGTGTATCATATGTTATGCTGTTTGGAATATGTTGTTAATACTTCAGGCACAGAATTTAATGGCGAATGAAATGCTAGATATTTTTAGAACAATTTATATAAAATGTGGACAGTTAAGCCATACTTTGTCAGTTGCGCACCATCTTGTACATTGAAACGGAGACTATCTTTCGCCATGAAGCAAGTGATATTTGTAAATCAACTAAATTTCCCTGTCTTGAAAATGGAAGTTTGTAGTTATTTCCAATAGCTTCCATTTTAAAATATATTTATCTTGTACCTTGCTTTTGATGATACTTCCGCTTGACTTGATTTCACTTAGCGAGTATTGGTGTGTAGCAGAGTAATAATGTAACAGGTTCACTATTAAATGCAATATTCACAAGATTTTCTCGACGGCAACGTTTTAAATTTCAATCGAATATATGTTCCTAGGTCATGACTATGTCTTACCTTGTACATGTTTTCACGTAAGGACAGACCTTAATTGTCCGGAGTCAGTTTTGTAATTTCATTAAAAGACTGCAGCACGTAAAAAGTGAATGCCGTTATTTAAAGCCCGCCGCTGTAGCCGAGCGGTTCTAGGCGCTTCAGTCCGGAACGGCGCTGCTGCTATGGTCGCAGGTTCGAATCCTGCCTCGGGCATGGATGTGTGTGATGTCCTTAGGTTAGTTAGGTTTAAGTAGTTCTAAGTCTATGGGACTGATGACCTCAGATGTTAAGTCCCATAGAGCTTAGAACCATTTGAACCATTTGAACCGTTATTTAAAGGTGAAATAAGAAAATATACTGAACTTCTGTGACGAGACTGTTTATAGGCGAATGTTTGAAAAGTGTACACTTCCCCCCCCCCACCCCCCACCCCAAAAAAAAGGTTCAAATGGCTCTGAACACTATGGGACTTAACATCCCCTAGAAATTAGAACCACCTAAACCTAACTAATCTAAGGACAGCACACACATCCATGCCCGAGGCAGGATTCGAACCTGCGACCGTAGCTGATGCGCGCTTCCAGACTGAAGTGCCTAGAACCTTTCGGTCACCCCGGCCGGCCTACACTTCCCCTATCACGCCACATTTCCGATGTAAATACAGTGTTCTGCAAAACGTGAAGACGAGATAGACGAAATAACATAAAATATTAACTACTACGTGGAAATGAATGAAACTGTGGGAGCATGTTGCCAGAGGTGTTTCCCAGTTGCACTTAGAAAGGCAGGCGTTATATTGAGTTAGGTCAGCGTCGCTATAGTGCCGAATGGGACTGGCCCTGCAGCACGGCGCAATTGAAGGAACACGAAAAAACGGTGTGTGTCAATTAGTGAGCAGTTACAGTGCACTGCAGTGGTGTTCTTCATTACAACGTGCCCCAGAGTCAGTGTCTGGATGATTTTACGTGAGTAGGAACATCGGGAAACTGGAAGGAGGATGAAGTGTAGCCTAGGAGTTTGGTATTGCTCACAGCACTGTTTCACACATTGCTGCTCGTTCACATGCACCAACGACCAACCAGCAGTGGCAACCACACCGAGCGAGGTGGCGCGGTGGCTGACACACTGGCCTCGCATTCGGGAGGACGGCGGCTCAAACCCGCGTCCAGACATCCAGATTTAGGTTTTCCGTGACTTCCCTAAATCGCTCCAGGCAAATGCCGAGATGGTTCCTTCTGCAGCATCCTCGACAGGACTGACTGCGGACCTTTGGTACAGAGCCGAGTGGAGGGTCTGAATCAGAGACTGAGACGGTTCTGCGACGGTGTGGGCTGCAGATTCCTCGACTTGCGCCATAGGGTGGTGGGGTTTCGGGTTCCGTTGGATAGGTCAGGAGTCCACTACACGCAGCAAACGGCTACACGGGTAGCAGGGGTTGTGTGGCGTGGACTGGGCGGTTTTTTTAGGTTAGATGGCCTCGGGCAAGTACAGAAAGGGCAACAGCCTCAAAGGGTGCGGGGCAAAGTCAGGACATGCGGGTACCAAGCTACAATCGGTATTGTAATTGTAAACTGTCGAAGCTGCGTTGGTAAAGTACCGGAACTTCAATCGCTGATAGAAAGCACCGAAGCTGAAATCGTTATAGGTACGGAAAGCTGGCTGAAGCCAGAGATAAGTTCTGCCGAAATTTTTACAAAGGCACAGACGGTGTTTAGAAAGGATAGATTGCATGCTACCTGTGGTGGCGTGTTTGTCGCTGTTAGTAGTAGTTTATCCTGTAGTGAAGTAGAAGTGGATAGTTCCTGTGAATTATTATGGGTGGAGGTTATACTCAACAACCGAGCTAGGTTAATAATTGGCTCCTTTTACCGACCTCCCGACTCAGCAGCATTAGTGGCAGAAGAACTGAGAGAAAATCTGGAATACATTTCACATAAATTTCCTCAGCATGTTATAGTCTTAGGTGGAGATTTAAATTTACCAGATATAGACTGGGACACTCAGATGTTTAGGACGGGTGGTAGGGACAAAGCATCGAGTGACATTATACTGAGTGCACTAGCCGAAAATTACCTCGAGCAATTAAACAGAGAACCGACTGGTGGAGATAACGTCTTGGACCTACTGATAACATACAGACCCGAACTTTTCGACTCTGTAATCGCAGAACAGGGAATCAGTGATCATAAGGCCGTTGTAGCATCCCTGAAAATGGAAGTAAATAGGAATATAAAGAAAGGGAGGAAGGTTTATCTCTTTAGCAAGAGCAATAGGAGGCAGATTTCAGACTACCTAACAGATCAAAACGAAAATTTCTGTTCCAACACAGACAATGTTAAGTGTTTATGGAAAAAGTTCAAGGCAATCGTAAAATGCGTTTTAAACAGGTACGTGGCGAGTAAAACTGTGAGGGACGGGAAAAACCCACCGTGGTTCAACAACAAATTTAGGAAACTACTGCAAAAGCAAAGAGAGCTTCACTGCAAGTTTAAACGCAGCCAAAACCTCTCAGACAGACAGAACCTAAACGATGTCAAAGTTAGCGTAAGGAGGGCTATGCGTGAAGCGTTCAGTGAATTCGAAAGTAAAATTCTATGTACCGACTTGACAGAAAATCCTAGGAAGTTCTTGTCTTACGTTAAATCAGTAAGTGGATCGAAACAGCATATCCAGACACTCTGGGATGATGATGATGGCATTGAAACGGAGGATGACACGTGTAAAGCTGAAATACTAAACACCTTTTCCCAAAGCTGTTTCACAGAGGGAGACCGCACTGCAGTTCCTTTTCTAAATTCTCGCACGAACGAAAAAATGGCTGACATCGAAATAAGTGTCCAAGGAATAGAAAAGCAACTGAAATCGCTCAACAGAGGAAAGTCCACTGGACCTGACGGGATACCAATTCGATTCTACACAGAGTACGCAAAAGAACTTGCCCCCCTTCTAACAGCCGTGTACCACAAGTCTTTAGAGGAACGGAAGGTTCCAAATGATTGGAAAAGAGCACAGGTAGTCCCAGTTTTCGAGAAGAGTCGTCGAGCAGATGCGCAAAACTATAGGCCTATATCTCTGACATCGATCTGTCGTAGAATTGTAGAACATGTTTTTTGCTCACGTATCATGTCATTTCTGGAAACCCAGAATCTACTCTGTAGGAATCAACATTGATTCCGGAAACAGCGATCGTGTGTGACCCAACTCGCTTTATTTGTTCATGAGACCCAGAAAATATTAGATACAGGCTCCCAAGTAGATGCCATTTTCCTTGACTTCCGGAAGGCGTTCGATACAGTTCCACACTGTCGCCTGGTAAACAAAATAAGAGCCTACGGAATACCAGACCAGCTGTGTGGCTGGATTGAAGAGTTTTTAGCAAACAGAACACAGCATGTTGTTCTCAATGGAGAGACGTCTACAGACGTTAAAGTAACCTCTGGCGTACCACAGGGGAGTGTTACGGGACCACTGCTTTTCACAATATATATAAATGACCTAGTAGATAGTGTCGGAAGTTCCATGCGGCTTTTCGCGGATGATGCTGTAGTATACAGAGAAGTTACAGCATTAGAAAATTGCAGCGAAATGCAGGAAGATCTGCAGCGGATAGGCACTTGGTGCAGGGAGTGGCCATTGACCCTTAATATAGACAAATGTAATATATTGTGAATACATAGAAAGAAGGATCCTTTATTGTATGATTATACGATAGCGGAACAAACACTGGTAGCAGTTACTTCTGTAAAATATCTGGGAGTATGCGTACGGAAAGATTTGAAGTGGAATGATCGTATAAAATTAATTGTTGGTAAGGCGGGTGCCAGGTTGAGATTCATTGGGAGAGTCCTTAGAAAATGTAGTCCATCAACAAAGGAGGTGGCTTACAAAACACTCGTTCGGCCTATACTTGAGTATTGCTCATCAGTGTGGGATCCGTACCAGGTCGGGTTGACAGAGGAGATAGAGAAGATCCAAAGAAGAGCGACGCATTTCGTCACAGGGTTATTTGGTAAGCATGATAGCGTTACAGAGATGTTTAACAAGTGGCAGACTCTTCAAGGGAGGCGATCTGCATCGCGGTGTAGCTTGCTCGCCAGGTTTCGAGAGGGTGCGTTTCTGGATGAGGTATCGAATATATTGCTTCCCCCTACTTAAACCTCCCGAGGAGATCACAAATGTAAAATTAGAGAGATTCGAGCGCGCACGGAGGCTTTCCGGCAGTCGTTCTTCCCGCAAACCATACGCGAGTGGAACAGGAAAGGGAGGTAATGACAGTGGCACGTAAAGTGCCCTCCGCCACACACCGTTAGGTGGCTTGCGGAGTATAAATGTAGATGTAGATGTAGATGTAGATGTAAAATGGCACGGCCGATTTCCTTCTGCATTCCTACCCCAATACCAGGTTATGCTCCGTCTCTAATGACCTCGATGTCGACAAGACGTTAAACCCAATATTTCTTTCTTTTCTTTTGATAAATGCACCGTCGGAGGAATGGGAGACTCTACCACAAGAGCTACTTACCGATCTTGCGACCACCATAGGACCATGTTAAACAACATACATTGCAGTCCGTGTTGATCATGCACCCTGCTAAGACCCATGTGCCGTTTTATGCAGTGTCCAGAGGACTATCGTTAATCGCGGTGACTCCAGTCTAATTATTGCCTCTTAATAAAAGCGTCATTTCAGATCAGCTCATAGTATATTTGTTTCAGTTGTCTTGTGTACTACACTGTAGCAGTCCTCCCTATTTATGGTCCAAGTTCTATCGAGATATGTTTGCTGACAGTGGCACGTCATGCGAAATATTCTTTCGTCGTTATGTTTTACACACCAGAGTGTAAACAAGTGGTCAGAGAGTTAGTTAGGCACAGTTAGTTACATGTTCCATAGACCATTTGAACGATATTTTTTACGAAATGATGTGGAACAGTCAGTTTACAGGATATGTATAGATGATTGTTTTTAACATTAATGAACATATTTTAACTGTAATAAACATATTTTTTCAGTGCTACTGATGTTCTACACTCACAAACTAGGTTTTTTCAGGCCATCAGTTCATTGTCCATAACAAATGATTTTAGGTTAGACTTAAATCTTCCTTTGCCACCTGCCAGACATTTTACGCCATTGAGGAAATGATCAAAACTTTTTGTCGTTGCACACTGAACTTCTTTCTAAGCCATTGACAGCTTCATTAATGGGTAGTAAAGCTAATTTTTTCTTCTAGTATTTTAGGTATGGATATCACTGTTCTTATTACGATGAATTTCAATAGAGAATATATGTATTGTCACGGCCCAGTTAAAGTATCCAGCTGTCTGAAGAGGTTCCTACGTGACGTGGGTGAGCAGCACGTACCATCGGTACTTCTCTCTCTGTGTTATCACTAATTTCTATCAAAGTATCGAGTTACACCAGAAAAGTATTCCATAAGACATCATAGAGTGGAAGTATACAAGATGTGTTAGGAGATTGATTCGTTTACTTCCAAAATAAGCAATTGTACGAAGAGCTGATCTAGCTGATCTTAATTGTTTGAGCATCTCAGTAAAGCGCTTCTTCCAGATCAAATCTGAAGCATTCTATCGTGTTTACTGACTCCTTTTCGTATGCTACATCAGCTGTTGGTATAACCCTTTAAATGTTATAACAGTATGTTTTCTCAAAATTTAGGGGTAGTACATTTTCAGGCAGCATTTGATAATTCTGCGAAAAACATAAGTAACAAGCTCTCCTGTTGACATCGCTCTAATGTGATTTATTGTAGCACTAGTATTGTATGAACAGAGTACTAGTTCTACTTGAATCAGATTTCATACCCTGTCAGCATGTAATGGATCATTTCATTTCGTAATTCCCTTCTGGCCGCTTCACTTTTCTTGACAGGCAGAGTGTATCTGTTGTCAACAGCCCTCGTGCATTTCGTATTCGTATCAAGCACGAATTGTTCCAAATGCAAGCATTCGCTCGGTGCCTGTAACACTTTAGGAAACGTCCTTGAAGATCGCCGTGACCACACTTATCTGCCGTTAACCACTGTTCACCGGCTCCGCATAACAGTTTGGTCCACCCGGCAGTGTCCACATTGTAATTGGATCGCCAAACGCGCTAAACCTACAAGCCGCCACTCACGTACTCCCACCACGTCCACACGTCAACCTCTAACTTCCCGCTATCGATATGCCATCTCGAACCCGTAAAGTCTCTTAATAAGTGACCTTATTTACACAGTGAAGTCTACGACTTAATAGGAACCCCTGAGTGCGAGGTCGCAAAAGGCCAATGATGTTTACGGCATTCGACGCCCCACATATTGCCTATCATACAGCTAGAATATTGGCTGTTAGTGGTAGAACGGGGTGGGACTGGAGGTATCCAATGGTGAGCACAGCGTGAGGCTACGGCGCGCACTGGAACTGCTTAGTCGACGAGTAACTCACAGTAGCGCTTCAGTCATAGTGGTGTTGATACAAAGCAGAGCAATGGCAACGACAAACAAAGAAAATATTGTAGGATGTGAGGTCCGCCAGTTATGCAAAACACCGTTTTTTTCCAAGTACCCAAACATGTTTCAGCACCACTGTGCCATCATCAGTGGGTTTCCGTTCTATTTAATCTGTAATGTGAACATTTTTACTAAATGATTATAAAATTAAGTGGATATTTAGTTCAAACGGTAGTTCGTTTCTTTTTGTAAATACCTTTACACTTGGTGTGCATGATTTTTCAGGACCACATGTGTATTATTTATTGCGGGTATTGAATTATATCTGCAACAACATTTACCGAAGTTAACATTTCGTCAGAAAGGAACCCAAGCGATTTCGCAGAGTGACAAAGAAGTGGCAGACGAAATATTAGCGTTTTTGCGGTATGAGTAAGACTGTGCGGACACTATACATGAAGACAACAATGATGACGATACGTGCTTAACAAGTGAAAATGCTATAGAAACAGGCGTCGAGCCACATAGTTCATCAGCCTTGTCGGACAGGAAGCCACCATCCCGTCTCCAGTGAATCGTAATAAAGGATGACCGTTGCCCAAGGAGAAGGTACTAAACATAATTACGTATATAGAAGATCAACGGCTGCATAGTTAAAAAGCAAATATGAACAGATTTCGAATAGGTCCTCAGCGATATGGCCGTGTAGTCCATAAGAAAAACTACTGATAGTCAAGGCAGGACAAGGTGCACTTCTTACAAAAAAACTGGTGTTTGCGCGCTTTGAGGATGCTAGATACAATTTACAGGATGTGTATGATAGTACCTACTACGTTATGCACATAAAACTGCGCGCGACATAATTTACAGTAATTTCAAGTGAGGCAGTTGGTGGTCGCATAATTTCAGACAGTGTTACAGTATTAGAAAACATACGATAGCGAAATTTCAAACAAAGCGTCAACTTGACGATGCATAACAAAACTGCGGAATCGGCCCGAAAATTTGCAGATGAGATAAGAAACTTATCCCATTGTTCATTAAGGAATTTGTTTTCAACTCCGACCAACCGGGATTTTAAGAGGAAAGCAAATGAAAAGAACCCTGGAAATCAGAGATACGAAGAGAATTGTATCAAGATCAGCTAACAACAATGCCTTAACGCATTCGTATAAAATTATGCCGACTGTTAATCAGGATGGTGAATTGGCTGGAAAGTTATTTATTGTGCTGTGAAAAGTTGGAGATGCTCTGCCCCATACGATTCTTTCTCGTGTGCGTGAACTTGCATGGGCTGGGGAATATTTACGTCATAGCAAGCAAGAGTGGGAAAATCGGTGTGAGAGAACTACAATATTATGGTAGGAGCAGTGCTTTTGACCAACAGCTGAATAGCTGGTCAAAATAACTTCCTTTTGCTTGATTCCTGGTTTGCGTATAAAAATCATACTCCTTTAGAGCAAGCTATGTCCGCCCCCGGTAGCTGAATGGTCAGTGTTACGGATTGTCAAACCTCTGGGTCCGGGTTCGTTCCCGACTGGGTCGGGCAATTTTCTCCGCCCAGGGACTGGGTATTGTGCTGTCATTATCATCATCCTATCATCCTCGTCGACTGTAGGTCGCCGAAGTAGTATCAAACTGAAAGATCGGCCCCCCCTTCAAACGGCCTGCCCGACGGGGGGCGCTAGCCATACGATTAAATAAATAAAATAAGAGCAAGCTCCCTCCTGAAAAGTGTGTCGCATTGCAAACCATACCATCTGGAACCACTGGACAAATTCGGCCATTCGATGTTTGTTTTCTCCGTGCTTCTGAAACATATTATCGCACTATCTGCAGCTACGCATTAATGATAGTCAGCTTCACGATTAAATCCATGGCAGACTGTTTCGCATTCGGTTGCGTGCTATTGCATTCCATCAGTTACTTCATCTCTTTACACCAGTATGACTCTATTGCAATCTTTAAGAGTGAATACCTAGTTGAACATCATGCGCGACTAGTAACTCCCAAGAATTTCGCCTTTGATCTTGATGGTGCGAATCTTTGTGATCACTGTAGCGCGCCATTTTTCATTCGGTGGTCATGGTAAAAGTTAATGGTTTGCTTTGAACCTTACTTGAAAGTCGACGATGCCCATCTTGTGAAGTGTAATACATACGTCCCATGTAAGGTTGATTTGTGCACCTCCCGGACACTCGTTTTCTGTTGCCCCCATGATGCACATGGTGAGTCATTAGCAACTAATATTTTTCCTGTCGTAACTGTTAACACTTTAGTTTCTAATGAACTTACGACCTCGCATTCAAGGGGTTCCTCGTTAGACTTACATCTGCAATTACGAGAACACTTCAACGGGAACAGAAAAACATTTAAAATAAAGGGAAAAAGAGGGAAAAGAAAATACGCCATCGAATCAGATGTAAACGGACACGCTTATTTAATGCGGAAGTGTCCACTAGATGCCACGAGAGACGACACGCCCGTACAAGAGGAGGCCGGAGAGTATCGTGCTGGAAGTAGAGAATTGCCATTGCCATTCTGTATTCACGAAGATGCAAAGCTGGTACTTTCTGCCGATGATCCAAGTATAGCTATCACACCCACCCAACAGACAAGAGTTAAATGGTGAAATTGTAAACGATGTTTTTCAGAAAATCATTAAGTGGTTCTCTGCAAATGGGCTCTCATTAAACTTTGACAAATCACAGTATATACAGTTCCAAACAGTAAATGAAATGACACCGTTAATAAATATATACTTCGATCAGAAATCGGTAGTTACGGTAGAATACTCAAAATTTCTAGGTGTATGCATTGATGAGGTTGAACTGGAAAAAACACACTGAGGATCTGCTGAAACCTTTGAGTTCAGCTACGTATGCTGTTAGGTTATTGCAAATTTTGGCGACATACATCTCAGTAAATTAGCTTACCACTCCTATTTTCATTCTCTGCTTTCGAATGGCATCATATTCTGGGGTAACTCATCATTGAGTAAAAGAGTGTTCATTGCACAAAAGCGTGTAATCAGAATAATTGCTGGAGCTCATCCAAGATCATCCTGCAGACACTTATTTAAAGAGCTAAAGATCTTCACTGTAGCCTCACAATATCTCGTATATTCACTTTTGAAATTTGTTATTAACAGTCCATACGAATTCAGAAGTAATAGCAGTGTACATGGCTACAACATTAGGAAAACGGATGATCTTCACTAATCAAGGTTAAATCTAACTTTGGCTCAGAAGAGGGTAAGTTATGCTGCCACAAAAGTCTTTGGACACTTACCTAATAGCATCAAAAGTCTGACAGATAGCCATATAGCATTTAAAAGGAAATTAAAAGAATTTCTTAATGGTAACTCCTTCTACTCATTAGATGAATTTTTCGATATAATAAGTGGGTAATTTCCCCAACCCCCACAAAAAAATTAAGTGTCATGTAATATTCTGTGTAATGTAATATCTTGTATAGACACCTTTTATTAACATAACACGTTCCACATCATTACGAAGTGTCGTATTCATGATGTATGGAACAAGTACTAATCTAATTTAGAAGACGTAACAGCAGAATAGGTCGGTCAAGATAGCTCGGTGACCTCGAAGTGGACTAAAGCATGGATATCACCTGAGTAGCAGATCCACCAGGGACACTCCAATCTTCCGAAAGCTGCCCAAGCTGACTATTGGTGATATGACTGTGAAGTAGAAACTTGAATGACCAACTACAGCTGAAACACGGCCAGGGAGACCTCATGTACTGACGCATAGGGACAGTCCAGAATTACGGGACGTGGTTGTACAAAATCGTATGAAAAGAATCAACTCGCACCCAATCCTAAGAAAACGCAGTTGTGTTCATTCTATCTGAAACATAAACAAGATGACAGGAAAAATTGAAATTACCTGGAATGGAGTTGCACTAGAATATTGTTCCCACCCCAGGTATTTGGGTGGCACTCTCGACCGTACACTAACCTACAAGGAACATTGTCCGAAGCTGAAGCAGAAAGTATCCTCCAGAAACTGCCTTCTTCGGAAACTGGCGGGATCGAACTGGGGTACACAGTCACAAACATTAAGAACAACAGCTCTTTCCTTATGCCATTCTACAGGAGAGTATGCTAGCCCAGTGTGGTACAATTCAGTACATGCAAAGCAGGTTGATGTAGCCTTAAATGACAGCTGTAGTATTGTTACAGGCCGCCTAAGGCCAACCCCCATGGACAAAGTTCAATGTCTCGCTGGGATTGCTCCACTGACATCAGAAGAGAGGTCGCCGCTAACATCGAGAGGCATAAATCAAATACAGTGACCTCACATCCACTCTTTGGACATCCAACTGCCAAGCCAAGACTGAAGTCCAGGAAGAGTTTCCTAACAACTTCACAGCCTTTAGAAGGATCAGCTGCGGCTACCCGACTCACCAAGTGGAAAGAAAGATGCCAACACCTGTCAAACTGGATGACACCACAAGAAACTCTGCCGCCTGGACACATGGAGAAGTGGGTCATCTGGAAGTCCTTGACAGACTACGGGCCGAAGTCTCAAGATCGAGGGACAATCTCCTTAATTGGAACTTCCAACTGCCAAATGCTAACACAACACTGTGCAAATGCGGTGAATTACAGCCAACCCGGCATCTCTTCAATTGTAACTTATGCCCAACCAGCTGTAGCATGAAGGACTTAACGTCTGCAGCACCCAATGCTATCAAAGTTGCCCAATTCTGGCTGAATACTGTATAGTTTTCGTAGTATGTATTGTATATGTGTTCATTTTAATGTACCTCTGACACGAATAAAGAAGAAGGGGAAGGAATCACTTGTGAGTTCCTACCAGCAGTCCAGCTAGAAGAAAGACTGTGCGTAGGGAGTTGTAAGAATGGGGTACAATGGTCGGGCATCTCCTCAAAAGACATATATTTCTGTAGCCAGTGCTAAGCAACACTTGAGGCAGTGTAAAGAGCGAAGCCTGTATGGACAGCGGATGACTGGAAATGAATGATTTGGAGTGATGAATTGTTTTATACCTTTCGGCAATGCAATGTAGAAGACAAAATGTGTAGCTGCTTGGATGAATCGAAGCTTACTCTCAACGTAGAAACATGTAAATGAATGCGGATGAGTAGGAAAAACAATCCCGTAATGATCGAATACAGGCTTAGTAGTGTGATGCTTGGCACAACCTGTTGTTGTTGTGGTCTTCAGTCCAGAGACTGGTTTGATGCAAATCTCCTGTGCAAGCTTCTTCATCTCCAAGTACCTACTGCAGCCTACCTCCTTCATCTCTTGGACTCCCTCCACGCTGACCCCAAATACTAAATTGGTGATCCCTTGATGACTCAGAACATGTCCTACCAACTGATCCCTTCTTCCAGTAAAGTTGTGCCACACATTCCTCTTCTCCCCAATTCTATTCAGTACCTCCTGTCCGCCCCCACAGCTGAATGGTCAATGTGACGGACTGCCGTCCTAAGGGGCCCAGGTTCGATTCCCGACTGGTTTGGGAATTTTTCTCCGCTTAGGGACTGGATGTTGTGTCATCTTCATCATCATTTCATCCCCATCCGGCTCGCAGGTCGCCCACGGTGGCATCGAATGTAATAAGACCTACACGATAGGCGGCCGAACCTGCCCCGTAAGGGGCTTCCCGGCCAATGGCGCCAAACGCTCATTTTCATATTCAGTGCTTCCTCATTAGTTACGTGATCTACCCATTTAATCTTCAGCACTGCCGCGCGGAGTGGCCGCGCGGTTTGAGGCGCCATTAACGCACTGAGCGACCCCTCCCGCCGAAGGTTCGCCTCCTCCCTCGGTCATGGATGCATGTGTTGCTCTTAGCATAAGTTAGTTTAAGCAGTGTGTAAGTCTAGGGACCCATGACCTCAGCAGTTTCGTGCCTTAGGAATTCACACACATCTGATCATTTTTTCTTCAGCACTCTTCTGTAGGACCACATTTCGGAAGCTTCCATTCTCTTCTTGTCTAAACTATTTATCGTCCATGTTTCACTTGCATACATGGCTACACTCCACACAAATACTTTCGGAAAAGACTTCCTGTGTCTTAAATTTACACTCTATGTTAATAAAATTCTCTTCTTCCGAAAAGCTTTTCTTGCCATTGACAGGCTACATTTTATATCTTCTCTACTTCGACCATCATCAGTTATTTTGCTTCCCAAATAGCAAAACTCATCTACTGCTTTAAGTGTCTCATTCCTTAATCTGATTCCCTTAGCATCACATGATTTAATTCGACTGCATTCCATTATCCTCGTTTTGCTTTTGTTGATGTTCATCTCATATCCTCTTTTCAAGACACTGCCCATTCCGTTCAACTGCTCTTCCAGGGACTGATGACCTCAGAAGTTAAGTCCCATAGTGCTCAGAGCCATTTTGCTCTTCCAGGTCCTTCGCTGTCCCTGACAGAATTACAATGTCATAGGAAAACCACAAAGTTCTTCTCCATGGATTTTAACTCCTACGCCAAATTTTTCTTATGTTTCCTTTACTGCTCGTCCAATATATAGATTGAATAACATCTGCGATAGGCTACAACCTTATCTCACTCCCTTCCCAAACACTGCTTCCCTTCCATGACCCTCGACTCTTATAACTGCCATCTGATTTTTGAACAAGTTGTAAATAACTTTTCGCTCCCTGTATTTGACCCCTACCACCTTCAGAATTTGAAAGAGACTATTCCAGTCCACTTTATGAAAAACTATCTCTAAGTCTATATTTGCTAGAAACGTAGGTTTGACTTTCCCTAATCTATCTTCTAAGGTAAGCTGTAGGGTCAGTATTGCCTCACGTGTTCCAACATTTCTACGGAATCCAAACTGTTCTTCCGCGAGATCCGCTTCTACCAGTTTTTCCATTTGTCTGTAAGTAACTCTTGTTAGTCGACTAAATAACCAAGCGTAAAGTTGGAAAACGAAATGAAATGGAACGAACACGCAAGAACGGTAGTGAGGAAGGCTAAGGGTAACTTCGGTTTATTGGAAAAATTTTAGGGAAGTGTAGTTCGTTTATAAAAGAGACCACATACAGGACATTTCTAGATTCTGTCTCCAAGCGATTCTAACTGCAGTGCTTCGTGAAATCAAATCGAATTCCCAGGAGGGAATGGAACGTTCTTTCCGTGGAACACTATTGCGAAAATTTACAGACCCGACTACATAACGATTCTGCTACCGCCAACGTACATCTCAGGTAAGGAAAAACGAAGACAAGATAAGAGAAGTTACGGCTCATACAGAGTCACGTAGACAGTTGCGTTTCCCTCGCCCTATTTGCTAGTGGAACAGCAAAGAAAAAGTCTAGTAGTGGTACAAGGTACCCTCAGCCATGCACCGTACTGTGGCTTCTGGAGTAGGATGGGTTTGAGTTTGCTGAATTCTTGGAAATCGTTACCTACCATCATTTGTAGCGCCATCAGTGAAGTACGGAGGAGCTGTAGTTAACGTGTGGGAGTGTTTTTCGTGGTTAGATTGTGGTCCCCTTATGGCACTTACGAAGACGCTAAATGGGGAGCAGTTCGGATGCGATTAATTTTTGTAAAATTACCAAATGTGCAGCAACCAGTAGCAAAATCATGTATTTATTTATTCACTTTTGCAAATCGATTTCAACTGATTAACAGCCATCATCGGTGCTTTCAACCATTGGGTGCCCTGACTAGTAATACTGAGTATTACTACTCAGAGCGCCGGCCGGAGTGACCGAGCGGTTCTGGGCGCTACAGATTGGAACCGCACGACCGCTACGGTCGCAGGTTCGAATCCTGCCTCGGGCATGGATGTGTGTGATGTCCTTAGGTTAGTTAGGTTTAAGTAGTTCTAAGTTCTAGGGGACTGATGACCTGAGAAGTTAAGTCCCATAGTGCTCAGAGCCATTTGAACCATTTTTACTACTCAGGGCACATATTGGTTGAAAGCACCGATGATGGCTGTTAATCAGTTGGAAACGATTTGCAAAAGTGAATAAATAAATACATGATTTTGCGACTGGTTGCTGCATATTTGGTAATTTTATGGTTTACGGTCGCTGCACAACTTGTGAACGACATGGAGCCTACCATTCATTAATTTATGTGTCAGGACGACATGGCACAGAGCAGCATCTCTGAGGCAGCGGTTTGTGCACTACGACTTTCTTGAAATAGACTGGCCTACCCACAGTCAACCCAATTCAACACCTTTGGTATGAGTTACATCAGCTTCGCTCCAGACCCTGTTGTGTTGGCAGAAGAGCCAACACAGTGTTGCTAGAGGAGGCCGAAATGCACGCGTTTAATTACACGCAGACTGGCGTGGGGTCTGGAACATTACAAGGGAAATTATAGTAGCAAATAAAGTACGTAGTTGATGTAATACTTAACTTTAATCCATAATTGGTGAACATTGGTCTGACGGTACAGGCATCACAATATATATAGCAAAGGGTAATGGCGCCTTGCTAGGTCGTAGCAAATGACGTAGCTGAAGGCTATGCTAACTATCGTCTCGGCAAATGAGAGCGTAGTTGAAGGCTATGCTAACTATCGTCTCGGCTAATGAGAGCGTATTTGTCATTGAACCTTTCCTAGCAAAGTCAGCTGTACAACTGGGACGAGTGCCAGGACGTCTCTCTAGACCTGCCGTGTGGCGGCGCTCGGTCTGCTATCACTGACAGTGGCGACACGCGGGTCCGACGTATACTAATGGACCGCGCCCGATTTAAAGGCTACCACCTAGCAAGTGTGGTGTCTGGCGGTGACACCACAGACCCCAGTGTCCAACTACACAATCATCTCTGGTCACACTTCTTGAGTAAGACATTCAGATACCTCAGTAAAAGTGACCCCAGAAGAGTTCAAGCTCTCATAAAGACGAAGAATGGAAACACACCATATTAATGTTCCCTGATAGGTGTCCGGATACTTCAGATCAGATAGTGTATCATTAATATTTCCAGTTGCACGGCGGGCAATTGGTGGATTGTGAATAACAGCTGTGACCCTGACTGGTGTACTATCAGTAGACGCAAAACACTGTCCTGGAACGCCACTCAGAGTAGTGAGTAGACTCCACCAAGAGACTACGAGATGAAGGGGCTGGGACGAGGGGAGGCCGTTTTTAACCCGGGCGGCGGATCTGCCTCAACGGGCGGTCGCGTGCGGCCGGTTTATTAGGCGGCGGCGACCGCGCCCCAGGGTCATCCCGCCCTCAAGGCCCTCATTATCGGCAATCGATGGCCGCCGGGCAAGTGCAGAGCTACCTGCCCTGCCCCAGGTCTGGCTGCGTCCCGTGGCGAGAGTTCTCAAGAGCGCCAGCGGTCGATGGGTCGTTCCTTTTAAAGACGCCCCGGAGGAACACTGTATAATCGTCCGCTCTTCCAGCGCTCAGACTCGTCCGGGACGTGGGGTGATATCATGGATGGAGCTGCTCTGAGACTCTCCTCCACTGCTGGCGGGATCTGAGTTCCACCCTCCCCCATGCCTGATGGTTGCTCTCTTCTCCGACAGCCGGCCGTGGTGGCCGTGCGGTTCTAGGCGCTACAGTCCGGAACCGCGGGACTGCTACGGTCGCAGGTTCGAATCCTGCCTCGGGCATGGATATGTGTGATGTCCTTAGGTTAGTTAGGTTTAAGTAGTTCTAAGTTCTAGGGGACTGATGACCTAAGATGTTAAGTCCCATAGTGCTCAGAGCCATTTGAACCATTTCCTCTCCGACACAGCTGCACAAGTGTACTTCCACCCAGCCGGCGGTCCTCAATGATTCTACATCTATATCGATACTTGTGGTGTGCGTACTGTAAGACCTTCGGTACACACACCATCAGGCCGGCCGCGGTGGTCTAGTGGTTCTAGGCGCGCAGTCCGGAACCGCGGGACTGCTACGGTCGCAGGTTCGAATCCTGCCTCGGGCATGGATGTGTGTGATGTCCTTAGGTTAGTTAGGTTTAAGTAGTTCTAAGTTCTAGGGGACTGATGACCACAGAAGTTAAGTCCCATAGTGCTCAGAGCCATTTGAACCATTTTTTTAACACACCATCAGATTATTTGACCTGTCGCTCTAGCGAAGTAGGCGAGTATCAGCAACATGTATTGTGGTCTTATCGTGGCGTGTTTATCTTCTGCCGTTAGGTCAGACGATAGAAATGCCACTTGCACGCTTAGAGTAGCAGATTGACGGTGACCAACTTTAAACAGAAACTGATTAATTTTCACACACATTTATTAAAATAATAACAAGCATAAAAATAACTTAACTTGGTTCTGGATGCTATTTACAATTGACAATCTGAAGTTCCTTTGGTCTCGGTATGTTAATCTTATTCTCACATATCTCTGATACTTGACAAAGTGTCTATTCATTTATCTTCATGGCTATGTACAGGATTATGATAATATTATTAGGCACAGACTGAAACTTGACTACAGACTAATGCAGACTAATGCAGACTGACTAATCGGAGGTCTGTACATTCGTTATAATACCTCAAGTGTTCAGGTATCACTGCGCGAGTGTGATCTGCGAGGAGAAAAGGTTCCACATTAGCAGCAATCGCATTGGCTGCGTTAGATATTAATACGTGGATCGGCGGAAGCAGAATTTGGTCCGTCTCTAAGACAGCGCCATCTCGTAATGCGGAGACGGATGAGCGCTGTGCCTGCGCTGTTGTGCTCAGTGGGGCCCGCTCTAGTGGGAAAGTTGTGTACGCGCTGACTACGCAGAACTATGTACACAACAATACTCCACAAGTCGCTATATAGTGCTTGGTGGAGGGTACCTTGTACCACTAACAGTCACTTTCTTTCCCGTTCCAGTCACAAACAGAGTGAGGTAGAAACGACTGTCTATATGCCTCTGTTTGAGCCCTAACTTCATTTATCTTATTTTCGTGGTACTTACGTGAAATGTACACAGGTGAGCCAAAACATTATCACCACCTGCTTAATAGCTTGTCTGTCCATGTTTTACGTATCAGGGATTCTACAGTTTGTTGGTAGCTTTGTGGAGATATGTGGAATTACAGTATATGTCCACACACAGGTTATATAATTCGCATAAATAACAAGCCGTTGCCAGAATGAGATTTTCGCTCTGCAGAGGAGTGTGCGCTGATATGAAACTTCCTGGCAGATTAAAACTGTGTGCCGGACCGAGACTCGAACTCGGGACCTTTGCCTTTCACAGGCAAGTGCTCCACCAACTGAGCTACCCCAGCACGACTCACGCCCCGTCCTCACAGCTGATACTGGCAGAAGTAAAGCTGTGAGGACGGGGCGTGAGTCGTGCTTGGGTAGCTCAGTTGGTAGAACACTTAACCGCGAAAGGCAAAGTTCCCGAGTTCGAGTCTCGGCCCAGCACACAGTTTTAATCTGCCAGGAAGTTCCAACAAGCCGTTGATTTGTGTACGCGGTGAGGGCGCCCGATAGCGGCCCAGATGGGTTCCATAGCATTTACATCAGGCGAATTTGGTCACAGAGGCATCAACGTGAGTTCACTAAAATGCTCCTCAAACCACTGTAGCACTGTTCTGGCTCCGAGACACGGACAATTACACTGCTGAAAGATGATATCGTCACTGGGGAAGACATCAAGCGTGAAGGGATGAAGATGGTTAGCAGCTGCCAGCGTGTCTTGAATTACTACCACGTAAGACTGCTCCTACCAGCTTGCGCCTGTGGCTCGCTGCACGGTTCGAGCCACAGTACACCTCGCCGACGCCGTTTGTTGAAACGACCATCGACCTAGTGTAGCAAAAATTGCTATTCACTTGGACAGCCGACACGTTTCCATTGATCAACGGCCAAATACCGATGGTATCGTGCCCACTGCAATCGTAACTGACGATGTCGTTTGGTCAATACGTGAAGCAGTTGGTGTGATCTGCTGCGGAGCTCAATGTTCAACAATGTATGATGAACGATGTTTACCGAAACTCTTGTGCGTGGACCAGCATTGCGCTCTTTCGTCAGTGATGCCAATATCACCATCTATCCTACTTTACAGAGGAGACAAGCCTCTGAACCCCACGTTCTGTGAAGAGTCGTTGACGTCCAACCATTTAGCGCCTAGTGAAGGTTTCACTGTCCTTTAAAGTCTTCCAGTAGATGCTCACGTCAGTAGCACGTGAACATTCGACCAGCTTCGCCGTTTTAGAGATGCTCGTTCACAAGCTCTGTGTAATAATAATCAACCCTTTCTCAAAGTCGCTTATCTCACTGGATTTCCCCATTTGCAGCCCATATCTTCGCTAGGGTGTGGCCCCGTCCGTGTCTGCTCTGCTTATACACTTTTGTTACGGCGACTCCTGCTAACAACGCCAACAGGCAGCATCCAACGCTGCATTGGGCAGCGGTCATAATGTTTTGGCTTATCAGTGTATGTATATGGAGAAGAGTAGCGGTTCTATCTCACTTTCCTGGAGCCCTACTGACGATAGTCTTGTCTCTAACGAACACTCACAGTCGAGGACAACATACTGGATTCTGTAACTTAAAAAAACTTTAGAGCTACTCACGTGTCTGTGAACCTATTCCATACGCTCTACCTTAATTAACAGCATGCGACGGGCACCGTGTCAAATGCTCCCCGGAAATCTAGAAATATGGAATCTGCCTGTTGCCCTCAGATCCCCCTTGCCCTTTCCCTGCATTGAAATCGTACCTGATACTTCCTGCCTCCTTGCAGCCCCACCTCTCCCCATAACTACCCTATTCCCCCTATCAGATATCGCATTTTCCTGCTGTTATTTACGACCACACAAAATAACCGTACCGTCGACAATATGTCGCACGATCCGATATGAAATGTGTGAGACAAATAATGAAATTGACTTTTCATCTACCGAAGTTATTCGATTTTCTTTTTCTGTGTTCTAACAACAATATGGTCCCGTGCAAAGTAGTTCCCTCCGGCAGCTATACATCGGTGGTGTCTTTGTTTGCGGCCCGTAATGAATTTATCCCCTGTGCCAGCCTTTTCACCTCAGAGTAGCACTTGTAACCTACTTCCTCAATTATTTGCTGATGTATCCCAATCTCTGTTTTCCTCTGCAGTTTTTATGCTCTACTGCTCCCTCTAGTATCATGGAAGTTACTCCCTGATGTCTTAACAGATGTCCTACCAACCTGTCCCTTCTTTTTGTCAGTGTGTTCCATATGTTCCTTTCCTCGCCGATTTTCCAGAGAACCTCCATGTTCCTTACCTTATCAGTCCCCCTAAATTTCAACACTCTTCTTTAGCAGCGCATCTCAAATGCTTGGATTCTCTTTTTTTTCCGGTTTCCCCGCAGTTCATGTTTCACTACCATACTATGCTGTGCTCCAAACGTACATTCTCAGAAATTTCTTCCTCAAATTAAGGCCGATGTTTGATACTAGTTTGCTTCTCTTGGCCAGTAATGCTTTTTTTGCCATTGCTAGTCTGCTTTTTATGTCCTCTTTGCTCCATCTGTCATGTGTTATTTTGCTGCCTAAAACTAAACTCCTCCCTAACAGGCAATGAAGGCCCAACGGTACCGACCGGCCGCCGTGTCATTCTCAGCACACAGGCTTCACTGGATGCGGATATGGAGGGGCATGTGGTCAGCACACCGTTCGCCCGCCGTATGTCACTTTAGGAGACCGGAGCCGCTACTTCTCAATCAAGTAGCTCCTAAATGAGATTTTCACTCTGCAGCGGAGTGTGCGCTGATATGAAAGTTCCTGGCAGATTAAAAACAGTTTTAATCTGCCACGAAGTTTCATATCAACGCACACTCCGCTGCAGAGTGAAAATCTCATTCTGGAAACATCCCCCAGGCTGTGGCTAAGCCATGCCTCCGCAATATCCTTTCTTTCAGGAGTGCTAGTTCTGCAAGGTTCGCAGGAGAGCTTCTGTAAAGTTTGGAAGGTAGGAGGCAAGGTACTGGCAGATGTAAAGCTGTGAGTACCGGGCGTGAGTCGTGCTTCGGTGGCTCAGATGGTAGAGCACTTGCCCGCGAAAGGCAAAGGTCCCGAGTTCGAGTCTCGGTCGGGCACACAGTTTTAATCTGCCAGGAAGTTTCAAGTAGCTTTTAAGTTTGCCTCACAAAAGGCTGAGTGGACCCCGCTTGCCAACAGCACTGCGGCAAGGCCGTTGACTATTTTGCTATTTCTTAACCTCATCTACCTCGTGATCACGAATCCTGATGTTAAGTGTCTCGCTGTGCTCGTTTCTGCTGCTTCTCATTACTTTCGTCTTTCTTCGATTTACTCTCAATCCATATTCTATACTAATAGACTGTTCATTCCATACAGCATATCCTCTAATTCTTCTTCATTTTCACTGAGGATAGCAATGTCACCAGCAAATGTTATCATTGATATCCTTTCACCTTGAATTTTAATACTCCTCTTGAACCTATATTTTATTTTCCTCACTGCTTCTTCGATGTATAGACTGACCATTATAGCGATACTTTGACACAAACGAGCCTTTCACTTCGATCCAAATTTGACGTACGTTAAAAGTGTTTAAGTTTAACAGGTCACCAATCATCCTTATTGTTAAACGTTGGCCTGATCTCACAAGAGAACGCCAAAGTCCGACTTTTCGTCGGTTTTTGAAGTTGAAGGTCTCCCTGAGCAAGTTTCATCTTCAACGTGTTCTGGGCCTTCCAAAAATGATTTTTACTAGCGAAAAACTTGTGCTCTTGGCAAGGAATGTTTCTCGTACGCCTGTTTCAACTTTTCAAAGATCACCCTCAGGGATTCCCCAAGTTTAACCCTAAACTTGACGGTATAACGCTGCCCTAAACCCGCTGTTCCATTTTCGTAAAACACAACAAAATCACAGCTTCACTGATGGCGCTCTCAAAAGTCACGTGATGGCTGTATGATGCTGAAACTCGGACTGAGCATCTGGAAGGGATGAACACACCGGTCTACACAAGTAGAACAACACATCGTTGCCAGGCCGCTCGCAGTGTTGTCAGGCTCATAAAATTTTCTCACACATCTCGTAATTATTTTGGCCCTGTGCAATTTTAATATACCGGGTGACTCCGTGGTGACCTTAAAACGTTTCAGACATGATGGAGAAGGTGTGGTGTCACCGCCAGACATCACACTTGCTAGGTGGTAGCTTTTAAATCGGCCGCGGTCCCCTAGTATACGTCGGACCCGCGTGTCGCCACTATCAGTGATTGCAAACCGAGCGCCGCCAAACGGCAGGTCTAGAGAGACTTACTAGCACTCGCCCCAGTTGTACGGACGACTTAGCTAGCGATGCAACACTGACGAAGCCTCGCTTATTTGCAGAGGAGATAGTTAGAATAACCTTCAGCTAAGTCAATGGCTACGACCTAGCAAGGCGCCATTAGCATTATATTGCATGTATCTAAAGAGTCTAATTTGTATCGTCAAGAGCGATATACAAATGATGGATTAAAGTTAAGTATTCCAGAAGCTACGTACTTTTCTTTATAGCATTCATTACCTATCCTGTTTCAGACCTCACGCCATCCTGCGTGAGTTTAAGTGCGTGCCTTTCGGTTACCCGTCACTGTGGACTGGCTGTCTTGTCAGTCCACAACAGAAGGAGAAATATATCAGTATGAGGTAACGGCCCTGGTTCGGAAACGACCGAATCGAAAGCTATGATCGAAAATCGTTTGATACCTCCGACACGGACCTCTTCTACTGCCATCTCTTTGGGTTTCACATTTTTGGAGGAGGTAGAACGGACTAAAACAAGAAAAAATGTCCAGTAAACATCAGTTCTAAGGCGCATGCCTAAAGAGCTATGACCGCTTGTTTATCTTCACTACTGTGAAACACATCTCTTCCGCTCAGTGGCGGATACATATGGGAGGCGCACGGGGTGCCACCCCACCTTCTTGGACCGCCCGCATTTCCACCCGCTCCACCCCCGCCAGTCAGCCTGCACGCTATTCGTTCGTTTCCTTCATCAGTCGACTCGACTGAATCGAGTTATCGGGTAGTTGTTCTTTCCTATGCAGCATTACTATTTAAAATTCAACTTACTTTTGCCATCATAACTACAGAAACATGACAGTAATGATCCGGCACTTAAATTGAATGAGTGCTTAACTGAATTACCGTTCTTTGAAGAAGAATCACTCTTTGTGGGTAAAAAGTGACTAATGGGAGAGATTCTTCAATGCAAGCAAACGAGCATAAATGCCCTTAATGATCGTGATTCAGTTAGGCAAGCGTTGTCTGTTTGTCCTAGATCTGACTATCCTAATTCGCGCACGCTGTACAAAATATATGCTTGTCTGCCTGCATCTTTGCTACAGTAGAAAGTAGTTTTTCAACATTGCGGCGTACAAAGACACAGCTGAGATCGACAGTGAAGATGGATTGACTTATGGCTTAGCTCTGTTGAACACACACCATGACATTGATTGCCCTATTGACGAGGTAATGAACCAATTTGCCAGGAAGAATAGGCGCATAGAATTCATCATTTAAGGAAGAGAACCATAATTGTAACTTTTTTATATTAAAAGATGGCACATTGTTTTGTCTTTGTGTACAGCCAGTTTAAATAAAACTTTCTTAAACTTTGCATTTGACTTGATTCTCTTTTATTACCGTAATAGTAAAGGTAGCTCAAGATATCTTTAACGCCCCCTCCTTGAAGTTTTTCTGTATACGCCACTGCTTCTACTGAACAACTTTCCATGCATTTTAGAGCTCATTCATATTTACTGGACAGTTTTTCTTGCTTTAGTCCATACTGCCTCCTCCAAAAATATGGAGCCCAAAGAGCTTGCATTAGAACAGGCGTGTTTCGCAGTATGGAAGACGACAAATTTTCATAGCTCTTAAGGTATGCGTTTTGGAACCCATGTTTAGTAGAAAATATTTTCTTTAGCCCATACTATGACCCTGAAAGTTGCCTAAGCTACAATATTAGCAACAATGGTACCGGTCAAGTATATTACTATCAGGGGGAATCGGAAAGATTTTCGGTTGTAACTTTCTACCTGGCGTTTACGAACCAGGATCCATTACTTTAAATTTACACTTCTCCATCATTCCTCGAAGTGTAATGTCATCAAGGAATCGTCCTGTATTCGTATCTGATACGCCCTGTAGAACAACGGTGTGTGTGTCGGGTAATTGTAATTACTTTTGTTACGAGATAGGCTTGCTGCAATGCGTTCTCTTGAAAACTTTGGGTTCAGTATGATTTCTATTGCGAGACACGCTTACTGTAATGTTTCTGTATTTATTAAAAACACTTAAAAACACAAGACCTTAGTGCGCGACGTAAATGTCCACTTGATACGTCTACCTGTGCCTGAGAAAAAGGAGTCTTAACAGATGGACGAATAGAAAGAGATTCGCATAAGATATGACAAATTTTTTTTTTTCGTGTGATATAATTACATATTAACAGATTTCGGATTTTTTCCTTTGGTTGTACAGTAAACCCTTCCTTTTGCTAAATTTCTTGATTATAAGCCAATGGAAAATACCGTATGGTTTTTTATGAGTGAGTTTGCGAGAGTCAAAATACGTGACAAATGGACGTGTCCTTCGATTGCATTCACTTACAAGCATCAATGTTCCACACCGCCACGGGACTGTAGACCTTAGTATGCGACATAAACTTGTACTTGATACAGGTACTCTTTCCTGAGAAGAAAGGTTTTTAACAGTTGAACTGACAGATAGACGGACCACAAGCTGATACTATACGGGTTCCGTTTTTACCGATTGAGGCACAGCACCCTAAAAATATGAGCCTAACACAGTGCTTCGGTGCACCCCATGCGTGTGTGTGGTAACGTTGGAAATAGTTCTCTGTTTGTCGCTTGTTTGTAGCCTATTTTGGCTGTTTGCGATTGTAACAAACAGCGGAAACTTGGAGAGACGTCTGTCCCCATCAATCTATTCCCCCCATTCCACGTCACGATGACGTTGACCTCACCCACACGGCAGTTACGGCTGCTGGGACTCTGGGGCCACGCCCAGTCTTTTCATGTCGCCGTCACGGAATGTGAGACGCCTACGACTGCTCTCCCAGTCGTCACCTGCATAAACAACTAGCTCATTTGCGCCACGGAACCACTATAACCAACTCCAACATCGGCCACTCTTATCACTTAGAAAAGCAAACTGTATCACAATTAGTAGCGCAAACGTCGCGGGGGACAATGTACAACAATAGCAGCAAGAGCGTTCCAGGAAACATCAGTTCGCAGACGTGCCTTGTACGAGATAATTGCGAATGTGAATATCTTATCCGCCACTGTGGTCATTTTCACATGTTGTCCTAGTTAGTATAGATGTAGGCTGATGAACCAGAACATTATGACCAATTACATAAATTGAAGATGGAGCAAGGAGAGAAGGAAGGAACTAATGATTTCAATTGCATTGGGAGTTCGTGCACAATCAGCGACGACGAATGAAAATGTGTGCCAGACCGGGACTCGAACCTGGGATCTTCTGCTCGCTAGGCACGTGCGTTATCCAGAGCGCACACTCCCACATAACGCCATATATCTGCTGTCTCCGTCCATGCCCTCCAGCCTTGCTAGTTTTAGACTCCCACTGGAGGTCTAAGGTAAATGTGCATCCACACTGAAGGCTTTGGGTTCGTTGCCCAGACACCATGCAGGACCCACAACTACAATACATAGTACGTAAATTGAAGGGAGAGGGGGAGAAAGGAAAGGAACAGTACTAATGTTATCAATTGCATCGGAACTTTATGCAGAATCAACAGCGACTAGTGAAAATGTGTGCGGGACCAGGACTCAAACTCAGGATCTCTCACTTAGTCGGCAGTTGCGTTAACCAATGCGCCACCTGGACACAACATTTATCGCAAATGCGCGGACTATATCGGCACCTTCCCTGGCCGATTCTCGCTCCCACCTAGCCTGTCCTTATCCTCCACGCTTGCTAATTTCAAATTTTCACTGGAGCTCGAACGTAAACGTGCATCCACACTGAAGGTTGTGGCTTTAATGCCCATCGAGGCGAATCAGTTACGTGAATGCATTCATATAACTACGACCAATGCTCATGGCCAGATTGAATGCCGCTTGCTGCCGTTTCTGATAGGAAAATATGCAAGTGAAGCACAGACGAATGGGGAATCATGCGGACAATACGCGCCGCAAATGGGGAAATCCACTGACATAAGCGTCTTTGAAAAAGAGGTGATTGTTATGGTCCGGTGTCTGGGAGTGAACATCTCGTAAGCTGCGAATCTGGTCGGCTGATAGCGTGTTGCTATTGCCAGCATCTGCGGAAAGTGGACGAAGGACGATGAAGCCTCGAGTATCCGATAAGGTGTTGGACGTGCACTAATCATGACAGACCATGGAGGCGGGAGGCTTCCCCGCTCTGTAAAACAGGAGATGCGGCGATTTGTGGCAGATCTGCTGACAGAGTACAATGCTAGTGCAGGCGCGAGTGTCTCAGAGCTCATTGTTGAACATGGGACTCTGGAGGAGACGACTGCTACGTGTTCCCATGCTGAATCAACGACATCGTCATTTACGATTGTGATGGGTCTATGATTATCAAGATTGAACACTCACTCAGTAGGAAAGTGTCGTCTAGTCAGAAGAATCATGTTTCTTATTACACCAGGTCTATGGCACCGTCCAGGTGAACCACTGAAACGCACATTGTGCTATGGACGTTGCGGCGGGACGGGGCGGGTGGAAAAAAATCGTTCATCGTACGGTTCAAAATAAACGTCCACCTACCTCAGTACGGCTTCTGCTCGACGACCCTTCACTCTGCAAGCGTAGATACTTACTAGACGGCGAAAAAGCAGCGTTGAAGAAAACGCCGCCTAATATCTGTCCTGCAAAGTCCGCATAAACACTTGTAGTAGTTCAGTTCCTGCAATCTCACATATATCCAGATTTCCGGTAGTGATATGGTGCATTTTTTCTCACAGTAGCCGGCCGATGTGGCCGAGCGGTTCTAGGTTCTTCAGTCTGGAACCGCGCGACCGCTACGGTTGCAGGTTCGAATCCTGCCTCGGGCATGGATGTGTGTGATGTCGTAAGATTAGTTAGGTTTAAGTAGTTCTAAGTTCTAGGGGACTGATGACCTCAGATGTTGAGTCCCATAGTGCTCAAAGCCATCTGAACCATTCTCACAGTATATGTTCAAAAAAATTGTAGATAAGCCTTTTTATTGCGTCTAGCACACATGAAAATTGGCTGTCAAGTCTGCATTTACCTAACTAACGTGTCTATAGTTCTCTGTTCACAGTTCATACAACCAATTTCACGCGCAAAGCAGTCAGAAATTTACACAAGTCTGACGTGATTGATGGCACGATCTCACAGTCACAGATCCGCTACTATAAATGAGTTTCACATTCGGTACTTTTCAGTGGGTTTCTTTAAAAGGAACTGCTCGCCAAATACTCCATAACTCAATACAGAATACGCCACACAGAATTTTCATAAAGGCTGAAAGTTCACACATGACTAACTTTCCAACAAAACAGTCCCGATACTCCAAACTTTCATCAAACTGTTCATAATTACATCAGCGTTAGTCACGACACATATTAAAAGCGAGGAACTCAATATTCCTTCATTTTACGCATAATGAGATTTATCACATTTAACATGCCCTTCCGCGTCCAAAGCTGTCGAGCGACTCTCCCGGTACTGCCCCACTCACAGCATATCTAACTAGCTGTGTGCGGGAACTACACTCCTGGAAATGGAAAAAAGAACACATTGACACCGGTGTGTCAGACCCACCATACTTGCTCCGGACACTGCGAGAGGGCTGTACAAGCAATGATCACACGCACGGCACAGCGGACACACCAGGAACCGCGGTGTTGGCCGTCGAATGGCGCTAGCTGCGCAGCATTTGTGCACCGCCGCCGTCAGTGTCAGCCAGTTTGCCGTGGCATACGGAGCTCCATCGCAGTCTTTAACACTGGTAGCATGCCGCGACAGCGTGGACGTGAACCGTATGTGCAGTTGACGGACTTTGAGCGAGGGCGTATAGTGGGCATGCGGGAGGCCGGGTGGACGTACCGCCGAATTGCTCAACACGTGGGGCGTGAGGTCTCCACAGTACATCGATGTTGTCGCCAGTGGTCGGCGGAAGGTGCACGTGCCCGTCGACCTGGGACCGGACCGCAGCCACGCACGGATGCACGCCAAGACCGTAGGATCCTACGCAGTGCCGTAGGGGACCGCACCGCCACTTCCCAGCAAATTAGGGACACTGTTGCTCCTGGGGTATCGGCGAGGACAATTCGCAACCGTCTCCATGAAGCTGGGCTACGGTCCCGCACACCGTTAGGCCGTCTTCCGCTCACGCCCCAACATCGTGCAGCCCGCCTCCAGTGGTGTCGCGACAGGCGTGAATGGAGGGACGAATGGAGACGTGTCGTCTTCAGCGATGAGAGTCGCTTCTGCCTTGGTGCCAATGATGGTCGTATGCGTGTTTGGCGCCGTGCAGGTGAGCGCCAGAATCAGGACTGCATATGACCGAGGCACACAGGCCAACACCCGGCATCATGGTGTGGGGAGCGATCTCCTACACTGGCCGTACACCACTGGTGATCGTCGAGGGGACACTGAATAGTGCACGGTACATCCAAACCGTCATCGAACCCATCGTTCTACCATTCCTAGACCGGCAAGGGAACTTGCTGTTCCAACGGGACAATGCACGTCCGCATGTATCCCGTGCCACCCAACGTGCTCTAGAAGGTGTAAGTCAACTACCCTGGCCAGCAAGATCTCCGGATCTGTCCCCCATTGAGCATGTTTGGGACTGGATGAAGCGTCGTCTCACGCGGTCTGCACGTCCAGCACGAACGCTGGTCTAACTGAGGCGCCAGGTGGAAATGGCATGGCAAGCCGTTCCACAGGACTACATCCAGCATCTCCACGATCGTCTCCATGGGAGAATAGCAGCCTGCATTGCTGTGAAAAGTGGATATACACTGTACTAGTGCCGACATTGTGCATGCTCTGTTGCCTGTGTCTATGTGCCTGTGGTTCTGTCAGTATGATCATGTGATGTATCTTACCCCAGGAATGTGTCAATAAAGTTTCCCCTTCCTGGGACAATGAATTCACGGTGTTCTTATTTCAATTTCCAGGAGTGTACTTAATTCCGATTGGCTGATCAGTCTGACGGACCAATCAGAATGATCCTTCAAGATCATTCTTACTTTAAAACTCGCCTAAGCCAATCACTGTTCAGAAAGTAATTTACGTCATCCCAAAATGCAAATACTAACACAATGTTTAATAAAAGAAAACGAAATAAAATTAATCTTGAAATTAATTTAGAAAACTATTGTACTATAACTAATATTCTAGCTGCCTTCTTGAAAAAGTAATCACCCCTAGACATATGTCATCAGCAATGTGGGTAAATTACATCTTTCCCACGTTCCAATTACGTAATGTTGTACATAATATAATACTGAATTTTTTCGTAAATCCCACATCCACACTCTCACTCATTCTCATTTATTCACACAACAACATAATAAACAGATACTAATTTTTTATGAGTTTTTATACTAGGAAATGAAAAATAATTAAAGTTTTGAAAATAAAAATCCAAACTAATGAATAAGATATATTGAGAACTCTGTGCATGATTTCAAATGGCAACAAAAGACAAACTGTCATCGTTCCTAACTGAATTTTTCACCCTCATTGTCGGTTTGGTGGGTTTTAGGTAATTTTCTGAATCTCCGAAACTATTATATGTACAGGTTCGAAATTTGGAGGAGATCTTGATCTGAATAACACAAAATAGTATACCAAGTCTGAAAATACTCGGTTAATATCTAATATGTTTTATGTAGATTTGTAGGGGGTATGAATATACGGTCGTTCTAAATGACACAGAAGCCCGTTCTCACGCTGGCTAGTAGCGACAGATATGCTATGAGTCATGGCTAAGACACAAGTTTGCAGCCTCATGTACGTTCACCGGACTCCACGTCTAGGTATCTTACTGCAATAAATATTGTCCTGTAATAACTTGCAACGTCATAATGAGTCCTGGTAGGGGCAGTATTATCCTGTTGGGCAATTTTCCTAAGCTTCCTTGGGTCATGTGGAAGTAATTGAAAGCACCAAGAAAGCTGAGGGTTAAGTGAACATAATTGCAGACCAGCAGTATCCCTTCACGTTTGATGTCTTCCCTGAAGCTGATGAAATCTTCCAGCAATATAACTGCCCATTCACAAAGCTGTAACCTTCCTACAGTGGTTTTAGGGGCATGGTAGTGAACCCACAATGATGTAATAAGTTGGAAATTTGTGGTAAGTTCTATGGGACCAACTGCTGAGGTCATCGGTCTCTAGGCTTACACACTACTTAATCTAACTTAAAATAACTTACACTAAGGACAACACACACACCCATGTCCATGGGAGGACTCAATCCTCCGACGGGGGAAGCCACGCGAACCGTGGCAAGGTGCCCTTGGCCGCACGGCTACCCCGCGCGGCCACAATTATGTCTTTTCCACGGAACTCGCCTGAAATGAACCAGCTGGAACACATCTAGACGATATTGGGCCCCGTCTCCGTTCCCACAAACCATTGGCCAATAATTTATGGAAATTGCGTGACCTGTGCGTGTAAATCTGGGGCCATAAATCTTCTGACACCTGCCAAGGGGCTGTCGAATACATGCTATGCAGAACTGCTGCTGTATTTCGTTCTAAAGGTGGACCACTTGGCTGCTAAACAGATGAAAAAAAATATACAAAGAAGCACTCCGTCTTCAGGCCAGGAGTGGCCTACCGGGACCATCCGACCGCCGTGTCATCCTCAGTGAAGGATGCGGATGGGAGGGGCGTGGGGTCAGCACGCCGCTCTCCCGGTCTTTATGATGGTATTCTTGACCGAAGCTTCTACTATTTGGTCGAGTAGCTCCTCAATTGGCATCACGAGGCTGAGTGCACCGCGAAAAATGGCAACAGTGCATGGCAGCCCGGATGGTCACCCATCCAAGTGCCGACCACGTCCGACAGCGGGAACTGGTGTATCCACTGCGACAAGGCCGTTGCCCCTACTAAGCAGATGAACATAATATTTTCAATCATCAGTGTATTTTCCATTAAGCCTGCATCTAACTGGAACGAACTGTTGACAGTTGATTGTTACGTCCAGTGTACGGTAGAAGTAGTCACTGGTAGGCTAGTGCAGTATGCCGGGTGCTGATGGAAAGCGTCCTTCGCTTGTACTGTTCCAGGTGACCCGGCGCCGCCATGCCCCGGTACGTGTGGTCCGGCGTCAAGCTGCCTCCCATAGGCAGGCCGGCCGAGCCCCCAGTCACCCAGCTGCAGGTAAGGCGATCACCACCGCCAAGTATACCGTCTCTTACTGACACGCTATTGTAGTTACAGAACTATCAGTCTGTGGATTGTTTCCAGACGGAGGTGAAGAATCTGTCTGACCCTAGGTTCAAACCGCCACTTGTTCACTTTCAAGGAGAGGAGGCTCCTCTTAACACAGTGAAGATGTATGTTATTCCACACTGTAACCTCCCCACTATATTTGTTACTGTATGAAATTTAGCGCAACTTTACCTATAAAACTTTACTCTATAAAACTCCACATATACCAAAACTATGTATCCACGAATTGTTATCCAGCTTAAATTCGTATGCTGACCTTTGACTAAACAGAACCTAATTTGAACTGAACTGTAACTGATCTGAATACAACTTGTCTCTATATAAAAAGCGCAACTGAAGTAAAACGGTTATCTGGCACGAATCAAAATTACCACTTTCCTCGCGTCTTGACAACATTGTTGCACATTTCTCTAAAGCACATCAGCAGACAGCAAGCAGGCAGGCAGGTTTCTATTTTTAAATAAAATTTCCAAACTATACTCAAACTGTTTCATACCACATGCTACAATGTGGTAATGCGTAATGATAAACATTGGGCTGGGGAAAGTAACTTGCTATGCTTAATAAAGTGAACAATGATTTTAAAAGGGTACAATGTTAACAGCGAATTTCTATAAAAAAAAAAAACAGTTTAATCAATCAAGTTAATGCATGATTCAGGGAACTGGGGTGGTCTTTCTCTCAGCTCTGAGCACATTAACAATGTTAACTAGCTGACAATAATCATTCTGACAAACTACACTACAGGCCATTAAAACTGCTACACCAAGAAGAAATGCAGATGATAATCGGGTATTCATTGGACAAATATATTATACTAGAACTGACATGTGATAACATTTTCACATAATTTGGGTGCATAGATCCTTAGAAATCATTACCCAGAACAACCACCTCTGGCCGTAATAACGGCCTTGATTCGCCTGGGCATTAAGTCAAACAGAGCTTGGATGGCGTATACAGGTACAGCTGCCCATGCAGCTTCAACACGATAACACAGTTCATCAAGAGTAGTCCGTAAATGGTTCAAATGGCTCTGAGCACTATGGGACTTAACTTCTGAGGTCATCAGTCCCCTACAACTTAGAACTACTTAAACCTAACTAACCTAAGAACATCACACAGGTCCATGCCCAAGGCAGGATTCGAACCTGTGACCATAGTGGTCGCGCGGTTCCAGACTGTAGCGCCTAGAACCGCTCGGCCACTTCGGCCGGCATCAAGAGTAGTGACTGGCGTATTGCGACGAGCCAGTTTTCAGAATATCTGGAGAATGTGCTGGCCAGGGCAGCAGTCGAACATTTTCTGTATCCAGAAAGGCCCGTACAGGACCTCCAACATGCGGTCGTCCATTTGCCTGCTGAAATGTAGGGTTTCGCAGGGATCGAATGAAGGGTAGAGCCACGGGTCGTAACACATCTGAAATGTAACGTCCACTGTTCAAAGTGCCGTCAATGCGAACAAGAGGTGACAGAGACGTGTACCTAATGGCAACCCGAACCATCACGCCGGGTGATACGCCAGTATGGCGAAGACGAAAACACGCTTCCAATGTGCGTTCGCCGCGATGTCGCTAAACACGGATGCGACCATCATGATGCTGTAAACAGAACCTGGATTCATCCGAAATAATGACGTTTTGCCATTCGTGCACCCAGGTTCGTCGTTGAGTGCACTATCGCAGGCGGTCCTGTCTGTGATGCAGCGTCTAGGGTAATCGCAGCCACGGTCCCTGAGCTGATAGTCCATGCTGCTGCAAACGTCATCGAACTGTTCGTGCAGATGGTTGTTGTCTTGCAAACTTCCCCATCTGTTGACTCAGAAATCGAGACGTGGCTGCACGATCCGTGACAGCCATGCGGATAAAGTGTCTGTCATCTCGACTGCTAGTGATACGAGGCCGTTGGGATCCAGCACGGCGTTCCGTATTACCCTCCTGAACCCACCGATACCATATTCTGCTAACAGTCATTGGATCTCGACCAACGCGAGCAGCAGTGTCGCGATACCATAAACCGCAATCGCGATAGGCTACAATCCGACCTTTATCAAAGTCGGAAACGTGATGGTACGCATTTCTCCTCCTTACAGAGGCATCACAACAACGCTTCACCAGGAAACGCCGGTCAACTGCTGTTTGTGTATGAGAAATCGGTTGGAAGCTTTCCTCAAGTCAGCACGTTGTAGGTGTGGCCACCGGCTCCAACCTTGTGTGAATGCTCTGAAAAGCTAATCATTTGCATATCACAGCATCTTCCTCCTGTCGGTTAAATTTCGCGTCTGTAGCGCATCATCTTCGTGGTGTAGCAATTTTAATGGCCAGTAGTGTAGCTGTGCAGTGCTGCAGTCTTACCTCAAGCTTCTTCTCTTCCAAAAATTAATAACATTATTCAAGATTTATATTCTTTTCGCTTTCTAATGCATACATCTTATTCATCATTCCTGTCCTTTATAATCAGTCATTCTTCATCTAACAGATACAATCACAAGTCCACACAGCGCTAATAAATATATCCATCACCTTTCATGCTTCAACTAAGAGTATATCAGACTTTGCAGAGGTTAAGACTGTGCTTCCGACATGAGCAAAGTTTATTTAACAGTAACGTAACTTGCTCTCTCTCTCTCTGACGTGCACATCGATAACGTACATGAATCAAAATAACATGACTACCTTACAACATATATTGCTTTCGATTGCCTACCAACATTACAGAAATATTTTTAGTTCTTATTTGAAGGGGAAACTTTATGACGAATTCAATGTTTTTTCCTTAATTTCAGTCGTCGTCAGTGTCCAGGAGTTGCCATATATGCATAACCTTGATATAAGAGATACGGGTCCAACATATTTAAACATGGATGACTGAAGTGTTGGTGGTTACGTTATATATATCCACTTTTATTGTCAGTTATTCAAATTCAGTTGTAGCCACCCAAATCACAAACATTTTGCACTGAAAATACTGTTACAGACTATATAGTAACCTTCATGAGAAAAAATTTCTTTCTACACAGTCATGATAGCAAAGAGTAACGGACAGCTTGTGAGCAAATTTGGAATACTAGTGACTCCTTTGACGCGGAAACTACATTGTATATGTACTGTGCTTTGATCTGGAAGTATCTAGAACATTCTATAAGTCAAAATAAACGTTTATGAACTTCCGTTTTTTATAAATTACATATTTCCGAAATGATCAATGAATTAACTTGAGGTTTTTATATTTTACTTATTTCCAAAATGTTCAATGATTACTATAGCAGAAAATCTTTCCGGTTATTATCAAAGTAAAAGGTATTTTTGAAAGAAACAGGATAAATTTCATAACTTTCAAAATTAGGGATGTTATGTCACTTCATCAATTTGACACGATATCCATAATACTAATTGCTAAATTAATAAAAAAAATACTTGACATTTCTCAAAAATAATGTTGAAATCATTTTACGAAACAGAAATGTGTTTTACATGTTGTTATTGACATTTAATGGAAATCCAGTTTTCATGGTATAACCTTGTAACATATGAAACTATCGATACGAAATCAGTGGAACATGTATAAAACCAAATTTCGCCAGACTGTAAATAAACTTCATAAATGTGCAAAAACATGAGTAAGGTACTTTACAATCGAAACTAGACGTAAATATGGATAAAAAACATATGGTATCGCAGACTTCCGTAATTAAGAGAAATTCCAAAAGATCTTGGTTTATTACAATGTACTTCACAAGAAATTGAGATTTACAAGAAATGAACGCACTTAGTAGTGATTAAATAAGATGTACAACCTATGATTTTTCGTGAAAATGCGGGATAAAACCGTAACAGGTGTTTTGTATTAATATGTAATTTAATTATCAACCTGTTTAATACAGTGGTTACATAGAGCAGTATAATGGTTATAGATAAATCACAAGTTTGGAGTGTCGCTGGTCGTATGTCGATTTGTATGCCATTTTTTTCATTTCCGTTTTGACGCTGTCGTAGCTCTCCCATTCACTCGATTGTTGGCTTTTCAGACTTTTTGGATTCCTCTCGACGCCGGCTTTTCTCCGACTTGCGTTTTCTATAATTCTGAGCGTAATTACGAGTCATTATTTTGTAATTTTCAATTTAATACCGACTTCCACTTACATTGTGGCGAATATTTTTATTCACTTACTTTGGGTGCTGGTAATGCTCCGAAAGCTGTTCACAATGATTAATGAGTTGAAGAGTTGTACAAACTGAGTTTCAACATGTAAATAAAGCGTTTCAGGACACATGTCCACGTAACATACTTTCTTCCTCAGTGCGTGAAAAATGTTGCCTAAAAATTTGCCCATATCTTTTGTTACACCCTGTATAGCGGAGCCGTTTACCCAATGCCTCAAACTACAAAATACGGGAAGAACTATGCACGAACTGACATATTTAATGCACGCATCACATATAGTTTGTCAGGAAGTATCGAGGACGTACTTGTCGAAGGTAATTTTCGTAATGCATCCTTTTCAGCTGTGTGTGGCACGGAGTGGGACGTCGTTACGCCAGGAAAATATGGTAATAAAAGGAAAAGTGAAACGAACTTGCAGATGGAGTAACGCTGATGTAGGTTTCCGTGACATTTTCTACAAGTTTGCTGACATTCACGATTACTTATAACAGAGTAGTGATTGCGCAGGCACCTGCCTAATGCGCCAATGACGTCAATGCAGGTTACACGTGAGGTCAGTGAGCTCTTAACGTAGCCATTGCTTCCGGTAACGGATCGATCAGACTGGTACGGAAATCTTCTCTGTTGACTTCTCTGCATGTAACATAATTTGTAAGGAGAACTAACGTCGATAGTGGTATGACGCATCGCTGCTTCGCTGGAACCTTCGCAGCTGATCGCGATGTCATTGTCTCACTGTTTAGTTCAACAGTGCTCAAGTATTACTGTTCAGGCGCCTTTATGAGAGACGAGGGAAGTCAGTGTTCGGGTTTCATGTGGAACTGTGATGTTTTGATGTTGTTGTTGTTGTGGTCTTCAGTCCTGAGACTGGTTTGATGCAGCTCTCCATGCTACTCTATCCTGTGCAAGCTTCTTCATCTCCCAGTACCTACTGCAACCTACATCCTTCTGAATCTGTTTAGTGTATTCATCTCTCGGTCTCCCTCTACGATTTTTACCCTCCACGCTGCCCTCCGATACTAAATTGGTGATCCCTTGATGCCTCAAAATATGTCCTACCAACCGATCCCTTCTTCTAGTCAGGTTGTGCCACAAACTTCTCTTCACCCCAATCCTATTCAATACCTCCTCATTAGTTACGTGATCTACCCACCTTATCTTCAGCATTCTTCTGTAGCACCACATTTCGAAAGCTTCTATTCTCTTCTTGTCCAAACTAGTTATCGTCCATGTTTCACTTCCATACAAGGCTACACTCCACACAAATACTTTCAGAAACGACTTCCTGACGCTTAAATCTATACTCGATGTTAACAAATTTCTCTTCTTCAGAAACGATTTCCTTGCCATTGCCAGTCTGCATTTTATATCCTCTCTAGTTCGACCATCATCAGTTATTTTACTCCCTAAACAGCAAAACTCCTTTACTACTTTAAGTGTCTCATTTCCTAATCTAATTCCTTCAGCATCACCCGATTTAATTTGACTACATTCCAGCTGTGACATTTTGCAGCTGTGACTTATTAAACTGATAATTCGGTAATTTTCACATCTTTCAACACCTGCTTTCTTTGGGATTGGAATTATTATATTATTCTTGAAGTCTGAGGGTATTTCGCCTGTCTCATACATCTTGCTCACCAGATGGTAGAGTTCTGTCATGACTGGCTCTCCCAAGGCCATCAGTAGTTCTAATGGAATGTTGTCTACTCCCGGGGCCTTGTTTCGACTCAGGTCTTTCAGTGCTTTGTCAAACTCTTCACGCAGTATCTTATCTCCCATTTCGTCTTCATCTACATCCTCTTCCATTTCCATAATATTGTCCTCAAGCACATCGCCCTTGTTTTGATATGTTGATAAATACCAGTTCGGAAGTTTCCTCGTAATGGTAGGGTAAAAGTGAAAGATTAATCGGTTTTGCTCTTATCTGTTTTCTGGTCATTAGACGGTGGTCCAAGGCATCACTCTGTCGAAAAATTTGAAGAAGCAGCCCTTCAGACGTTGAAGAAGTAACACTCATTTTGGTTTCGGTGTGTGGATGACATATTCGTTGAATGGCCTCATGGAGAAAAATAAGTCTCTGATCTTCTAGATCTTGTGAATAATATTAATTCTAATATAATGTTCACTATGGAAACAGTGAAAAAAGAGCAAATTTAATTTTTGGATTTACGAGTAATTATCCCTAGACACTAACTCCCCTTACATATATTAAACACTAACGATACGTTAAATGTACCTGTAGATCTTTAAATGGATTAGTTTTAGGACGCATTATAATTAAAAGCCTATTATTCCTTTGAACTAATTAATACAAGAATGCTGATTGTACAAAAGCGGTTTCCAAACAATTCACGACTGTACTACATATGTTCACATTGTTATATGAAAAGGAGTAATTCGACGTGTGCAAATTGTCATTTAGATAAAAAATAAGTTAGTAATGGAATCATTGTTTGTGTGCACAAAGACGAAATTAGAAGTGGCAGCATTATGGGAAATCAACACACACCTTCTTCTGATGTTCGTTGCATATTGGCTTGTTTCAAGATGCACAGTAAACTGTCGTCATGCACTTCTTGGTGTAGTGGCAGTAAGAAAAGCACTTCCTCGGGCCATGTTGCGGAGGAAGTCCTTGCTGTTCTTGCACATTCGTTTGTAATACTCTTTCTATAACAGCCTTTAGTTTCTTTCTCGGATCTGACATAGAGACTCGATGGATGAGCAAGGAACATGTAAGTTGTTGATGCAGTTCTAGTGTCTCAAACAACCATCCAATCCATATAATCTCTAACATCCATTGAACTAATGATACATATTCCTAGCGTAGACAGATTATCTACAAACATCTACATCTACATCTGTCGGAGGTTACCCTGTTACCACTGCTGGTCGTTTCCTGTTCCGCTTGCAAACAAAGCGAGGGAAAAACGACTATCTTTATGCGTCCGTATGAGCCCGACTTTACGTATCTTACATTCGTGGTCCTTAGACGAAATGTATTTTCGTGGCAATAACCTGGTTCTGCAGTCACCTGTTCTCTACATTTTCTCAATAGTATTTCTCGAAAAGAACATCACCTTCCCTCCAGGGATTCCGAAGCATCTGAGTAACACTTGTGTGTTGTTCGAACCTGCTGGTAAAAAATTTAGCAGCCCACCCCCATGAACCATGGACCTTGCCGTTGGTGGGGAGGCTCGCGTGCCTCAGCGATACAGATAGCCGTACCGTAGGTGCAACCACAACGGAGGGGTATCTGTTGAGAGGCCAGACAAACGTGTGGTTCCTGAAGAGGGGCAGCAGCCTTTTCAGTAGTTGCAAGGGCAACAGTCTAGATGATTGACTGATATGGCCTTGTAACACTAACCAAAACGGCCTTGCTGTGCTGGTACTGCGAACGGCTGAAAGCAAGGGGAAACTACGGCCGTAATTTTTCCCGAGGGCATGCAACTTTACTGTATGGTTAAATGATGTTGGCGTCCTCTTGGGTAAAATATTCCGGAGGTAAAATAGTCCCCCATTCGGATCTCCGGGCGGGGACTACTCAAGAGGACGTCGTTATCAGGAGAAAGAAAACCGGCTTTCTACGGATCGGAGCGTGGAATGTCAGATTCCTTAATCGGGCAGGTAGGTTAGAAAATTTAAAAAGGGAAATGGATAGGTTAAAGTTAGATATAGTGGGAATTAGTGAAGTTCGGTGGCAGGAGGAACAAGACTTCTGGTCAGGTGACTACAGGGTTAAAAACACAAAATCAAATAGGGGTAATGCAGGAGTAGGTTTAATAATGAGTAAAAAAATAGGAGTGCGGGTAAGCTACTACAAACAGCGTAGTGAACGCATTATTGTGGCAAAGATAGATACGAAGCCCACGCCTATTACAGTAGTACAAGTTTATATGCCAACCAGCTCTGCAGATGACGAAGAAATTGAAGAAATGTATGATGAAATAAAAGAAATTATTCAGATAGTGAAGGGTGACGAAAATTTAATAGTCATGGGTGACTAGAATTCGGTAGAAGGAAAAGGGAGAGAAGGAAATGTAGTAGGTGAATATGGACTGGGACTAAGAAATGAAAGAGGAAGCCGCCTGGCAGAATTTTGCACAGAGCATACAGTTATGAAACTTTAACTTGTAACATACCACTATACGTACATATTGCGCATCGTTAGTGTTCTGTAGTTGAAATAGCTGACGGAACTTTAGGGCATACAGTCTAAAGAAAGCCGACCCATACGGATAGAGAGCTTCACAGAAATTCCAATCGCCCTCCCAAGCAGAAAAGAAGAGTGATCCAAACATTGGTGGAACGGGCTACAATAACCTGTGAACCACAGTACTTGCAAGTCGATGGGAATCATTTAAGAGTGATCTTCAGAAGAAACGGTTACTCTGTCTAAGAGATAAGTAGGGTGCTGTGTCCTAAAAAGTCTAGAGCTTCTAACGAAAAAGAACGAACTAAAGGGAAAATTTTCCTTCCATTTACAAAAACTATCACGGATCGCAACATCAAAGTGGTCAAAAACCACGGTTTTGATACAAGGTTCAAACCAGGGGCGGCCGAGAATTCGGCTTGCGGGCCATGCTCTAGCACGAGTGCCCTAGCTTTCTTCATTTTAAGAGAAGTATCTATGTAGATATATCCACAGAAAGAAACTTGAGTAATTTCTACTCAACAATAATAGTAAAACAAGCTCAACCAACCTTTCCAAAAGCTTTCACAAAGTACATAAATCATTCTCATAATTTCAGTTTCAGTGCACAACAATTACTGTAACCACTCCCACTCATGTTTGAAGTTCAATCTACTATATATATATATGATTTGATGTAATCTTTTTATATATAAGAATAAAATTGAATTGTGGACATACCCATATTCTAGTGCACCGTAGTCACATTTTTTTAAATAAAAGGAAAAAATATTTACGTATATATAATTAACTAACATAATAAGTGCGTTGTCCATGTGTCCATATTCTAGTACAGCCTATACACATTCCTTTAAAAAAAACATATTTATGTAGAAACCGTTTCATCTTTTATCTTTGCATCCAATGTAAGCGAGCGTATCTGTAACATGTACAACATCTTTGATGTGACAGTGTAAACATACTGTACAGTGAAGACGACATACAAAAGGCAGCAGTATGCGGACGTTTTACGACTCTACTGCCTCTGTAATTACAATTCACTGTCAGAAATTCATGCTTTTAACCTGTGCAATGCCTTTTCTAAATAAACGATTTGTATCATTAGCAAAAGACGCAACATAACCTACACTGCCTTTGGCCTGCTACTGTGAAATGATGTCTGTAGGTTTCGCAAACACCAGCTATGTAAATTAACAATTCTCACCTGAAGATGATGTTAAATCCAGAAAACTGAACCGCGCGACTGCTACGGTCGCAGGTTCAAATCCTGCCTCGGGCATGGATGTGTGTGATGTCCTTAGGTTAGTTAGGTTTAAGTAGTTCTAAGTTCTAGGGGACTGATGACCTCAGATGTTAAGTCCCATAGTGCTCAGAGCCATTTGAACCATTTAAACCAGAAAACTGTTTTATTTGTATTACTCACCTGAGTCATGTGGTAACCTATGAACTTCTTCCATCTCTGAATCGGAAACTAAATAAGGCATTTCATCAGTGGAGCTGCCATCTTCAACATTGATGATAAGCTGATCAACAACACAATCTATGGAACTATCCAAATGCCTCATTTTGTCTTCTTCCCTTGTTACAGGTAGTTCTACATCCCACCAGCGTTAGGTAGTGACATGCCACAAACCTTCGTGTATTACTTTGCGCACGTCTGGTAGCGTAAATGTCGTGTTATTTCTTGCAACATAGTCTTTAACTTAGCTCCAAATAAGTCCAATGGAGTTAAAATTGCAGTGGTACGGCGGTAAACCGACGACAGTGTGACCCACAGACTATGCCATTTTATCAATAATGTACTAATCTACAACGTAAACGTCAGCCTGTTTCAGTAATTCAAGCTTAATCGCAGTGGGATCGACATGTGCTCCATTTCCCATCAGCCAGTTTACAACTTTTTCGTTCCTCTAAGATTTTTGTGGCTTGCGCTCAACCTTAGCACTATCATATGAAGCATTTTCCGTAATTATCACGCTATTGGACTCTAATTTGGGTAGAATATCTTTGAACCGTTTTAGAGACATTTCATCACTGAATGGCTTCATGATAATCCTCAGTTTTTTTTGTTATTAGAAAACCAATTCTATACCTTCCTACACACGCTATTATTAGCCTTTTTTCCTTTTCCCGTCGGATTTTTTAAACCATGTGATAGCCGTGCAACAAAAGCCTGTCTCTTATGATCACTGTTTTGTCAGTACACATTTTTTTTATGTCAAATGGCCTGCGTTAACTCTTGATCCTTCAGGGTAATAAATCTTCCGTTTCTTGCGTCTGAGCTGTTGACTCTAAGGAGATAACGCCTGCTCCACAAAGCAATAGCCTATATACCTGTAATTACACTATTTCGTTTCCTACTTTCGAGCTGAAAGCCAATATCTTTTATCAGTTTATAAAATGTCGTTGTTTTCAACGTAGGCAAGTCATCGTCATTATTTACCGCTTGAAGTAACTTGTTTATTGAACGCGCTTTGTTCCTGAAGCAAAATGTGTCCACCTTTGACCACAAAGCATTTTTAACAAAAACTTCACATTTTCCTAAGACACACGACTGATGTTTTCTTGTGCTTCCTAGAGTTGACAGCTCACCTGTACTGCATGGGAAGGGGAGGCTGGCTAAGCTTATAGATGACAGTGTAATGGGTGGTGGTGGGGTCACTCATGGAAAAATTCCTGTAGTAGTTGGTGTTAGAGCTGCACCTTTTTTTAGACTGAAGTCAGCTGATACGTATACCTGCTTAAAGGAAGTCCCTCTAACTAAGGGCTCACCTTACGAGGATGTAATGTTTCCAAGTAGAGAAGGAATTAGCATATTTCATGAAAATATAAGAGGTATTAGAGATAAAGTTAGTGAACTGCTTGTCGATGTTGACTCTGGTATATCAGAGCACCATTGTGTGTGCAACATTGGCTCGGTTTCAAATAGTGCAGTACATGACCTACGTTCATGGCTTGTAGAGAATAAACTAGCACTAAATCACAGGAACACTTAGTTTTTATGGTTTCTAACACACAATTCAACAAAACCTGACGTTTTAATTTCATGGAATGGGCATATGATTAGTGAAACTGAACATTTCAAATTCCTAGGTGTTCAGATATATAGTAAACTGTCGTGGAAAGCCCTCATTCAGGATTTTTTTCAAAGACTTAATACTGCTATTTTTACTATTCGAACGGTATCAGAAGTGAGTGGTCGTTCGACACAAAAATTAGTCAACTTTGCTTATTTTCATTCACTTATGTCGTATGGTATAATATTTTGGGGTAACTCTTCCCATTCTAAAAGGATATTTTTGGCTCAGAAACGGGCGGTTCGGGCAATAAGTGGTGTAAGTTTATGAACCTCTTGTCGACCCCTGTTCACGAGTCGGAGTATTTCGACATTAGCCTCTCAATATATATATTCCTTAATATCGTTTCTTGTTACCAATAGTAGCTTATTCCCAAGAATAAGCAGCTTTCACTCAGTTAATACTCAGCAGAAATCAAGTCTTCGTTAGGATCGGACATTCTTAACTCTTGTGCAAAAAGGTGTGCAGTATACTGCTGCGTCCATTTTCAATAAGCTACCACTCGAATTCAAAAATCTTAGCATTAATCCACGTGGTTTGAAATCGAAAGTAAAGAGTTTCCTCATGGGACACTCCTTCTATTCTGTCGAGATGTTCCTCGAAAACTTAAACTGATTCTATTGTATTGTTGATTGCGTTTACTTAAACTTATGGACTGACTTTTTTCGGGTTCATGAACAATTATTTTTATCTGTTATTACTTTTATGTAGTAATTTCATGTGCTGACACATTCCATGACCTTGGAAATTTGCTCCTCAATTTGGTCTTACGGAACTTGAAGTGTAAATAAATAAATAGATACAGGTGATCATTACTCTTGTCACAGAAACAGCGCGAAAACATATGTCATTGCTGCAAGTTCCTTTACCGTTAGCGACACATATTTTTCAGATAACACTGAGAACTATTAGTTTTTCACGTTTTTTAACAGTGTTGCTTTTCTATGTTTCACAAAAGAAGACGACGCAGTTTCAGCCATTTTCACCATACACATGGCGAGCACGAATGAGTGAGAAGCACTACAATGACATACATAACTGAACGTTCCTCTACATGAAGATCACCACTTAAAATCTGAATAATGGGGAACAGCGCATTTTCACATACAAAGGCTGATTTTAATCCTCACACTCCACTTACTATCAAGTGCAGAACACAGATGTCAACGCGATAAACATTACAAAAAAATAACTTAATGCGGAATCAAACCCATGGTCTTGCGTGTACTAGTCAACTGTTATATCCACTATGGTACAACTGTGCAGATTTGGCAATGTTTCTAAAATGTATTAAGAAGAATGTGAGAACTTATACGTTTCGGCATTTAATGTTCAAAGGATAAACTGAGAGAGTATTTACAAACGAAGCCGACATGTTGCGATGAGAACCAGCCATAGCGTCGTGCACAAAACTGTTCATCAGAGAAAGCAGCTGCACATCGAGATTTGAAATAAGAAACACATGGCGTAAACATTTAGCATACTGATCGGCAAAACCACTGCTGTCGATTAATGCTTTAAAAAGTCTTAAAGTTTCACTAGCGGTTGCCATCATCATCATCATCATCATCATCATCATCATCATCATTTAAGACTGATTATGCCTTTCAGCGTTCAGTCTGGAGCATAGTCCCCTTTATAAAATTCCTCCATGATCCCCTATTCCGTGCTAACATTGGTGCCTCTTCTGATGTTAAGCCTATTACTTCAAAATCATTCTTAACCGAATCCAGGTACCTTCTCCTTGGTCTGTCCCGACTCCTCCTACCCTCTACTGCTGAACCCATGAGCCTCTTGGGTAACCTTGCTTCTCCCATGCGTGTAACCTGACCCCACCATCTAAGCCTGTTCGCCCTGACTGCTACATCTATAGAGTTCTTTCCCAGTTTTTCTTTGATTTCCTCATTGTGGACACCCTCCTGCCATTGTTCCCATCTACTAGTACCTGCAATCATCCTAGCTACTTTCATATCCGTAACCTCAACCTTGTTGATAAGGTAACCTGAATCCACCCAGCTTTCGCTCCCATACAATAAAGTTGGTCGAAAGATTGAACGGTGCACAGATAACTTAGTCTTGGTACTGACTTCCTTCTTGCAGAAGAGAGTAGATCGTAGCTGAGCGCTCACTGCACTAGCTTTGCTACACCTCGCTTCTAGTTCTTTCACTACGTTGCCATCCTGTGAGAATATGCATCCTAAGTACTTGAAACTGTGAAAGGTGGCTACACTGAGCCACAGCGCCAGAGATTGCGCCAAAGAGTTTTATTGGCGCAATTTCTGGCGCCGTGACTCAGTGTAGCCACCTTTCAACTGTCCACCTGTTATAACTTTGTTCCTCCTATTTGGCACTCAATCAGTTTGTATCTCTTTCCCACTGACATTACTTTCGTTTTGGAGATGCTAATCTTCATACCATAGTCCTTACATTTCTGATCTAGCTCTGAAATATTACTTTGCAAACTTTCAATCGAATCTGCCATCACAACTAAGTCATCCGCCAATGTAAGACTGCATGTTTTGTGTTCAAATATCTTAATCTCACCCAGCCAGTCTATTGTTTTCAACATATGATCCATAAATAATATGAACAACAGTGGAGACAGGTTGCAGCCTTGTCTTACCCCTGAAATTACTCTGAACCATGAACTCAATTTACCGTCAACTCTAACTGCTGCCTGACTATCCATGTAAAGACCTTTAATTGCTTGCAAAACTTTGCCTCCTATTCCATAATCTCGTAGAACAGACAACTTCCTCCTAGGAACCCGGTCATATGCCTTTTCTAGATCTATAAAGCATAGATACAATTCCCTGTTCCATTCATAACACTTCTCCATTTTTGCCGTAAGCTAAAGATCTGGCCCTGACAACCTCTAAGAGGCCTAAACCCGCACTGATTTTCCTCCAATTGGTCCTCAACTAATACTCGCACTTTCCTTTCAACAATACCTGAGAAGATTTTACCCACAACGCTGATTAAAGAGATACCTCTGTAGTTGTTACAGTCTTTTCTGTTTCCATGTTTAAAGACTGGTGTGATTACTGCATTTGTCCAGTCTGATGGAACCTGTCCCGACTCCCAGGCCATTTCAGTTATCCTGTGTAGCCATTTAAGACCTGACATTCCACTGTATTTGATGAGTTCCGACTTAATTTCATCCACCCCAGCTGCTTTATTGCACTGCAATCTATTGACCATTTTCACCACTTCCTCAAATGTGATGCTATTTCCATCCTCATTCCTATCCCATTGTACATCGAAATCTGAAACATTACTGATCGTATTTTCACCTACATTGAGCAACTCTTCAAAATATTCCCTCCATCTGCCCAAGGAATCCACAGGATTCACAAGCAGTTTTCCTGACCTGTCCAAAGTACTTGTCATTTCCTTCTTACCTCCCTTTCGAAGACTGCTAATTACTCTCCAGAATGGTTTTCCAGCAGCTTGACCCAAAGTCTCCAACCTGTTTCCAAAGTCTTCCCAAGATTTCTTCTTGGATGCTGCAATTATCTGTTTGGCTTTGTTTCTTTCTTCAACATAACTTTCTCTCTCTACCTGAGTTCTAGTATGTAGCCATTTTTGATACGCCTTCTTTTTCCTTTTACAGGCTGCCTTGACTATGGCGTTTCTAAAATGTATTAAAAAGAAGGTGAGAACTTATACGTTTCGGCATTTAATGTTCAAAGGAGAAACTGAGAGAGTATTTCCTAACGAAGCCGACATGTTGCGATCAGAACCAGCCATAGCGTCGTGCACAAAACTGTTCATCAGAGAAAGCGGCTGCACATCGAGATTTGAAATAAGAAACACATGGCGTAAACATTTAGCATACTGATCGGCAAAACCACTGCTGTCAATTAATGCTTTAAAACGTCTTAAGGTTTCACTAGCGGTTGTATAACACAAAATATCTGATACAAAATTAGGGTCTACTTCCAATGGCGCAACAACACCCGTGGCTAATCCAGCGGCAATAGAGAGTTTTTTAAACTTTGTTAAGGAACAAGAGGGTAGGATGTTTACGGTGCTGATAACATAGGCGACAAATATAATGCCCTCCCTAACACGTTTCCCATGCTCTTTGAAAGTTTCTTTCCATTAGAACCTTGAAAATATCGTACTAGCAGTAAAAGGCAACCTGGTTGGCTGACAAGAGGGATAATAATGTCATGTAGAACGCAGTGGGAATTACATCAAAATGTTAGAAGCAGTTGCAGTCGAGCCACAGTAGCCCATTACAGACAATACTGTAAGTTGCTTAAAATGTTATTAGGAAGGCAAAGAGTATGTGATATGCAAACAGAACAGTTACTTCACAGAATAAAATTGAAACCATATGATTAGTTGTGAAGGAAGTGTCTGGTCAGCAGCACAAGGTCGAGGACATAAAGTCAGTACGTAGTACTGACTTTATATATGTAAAGTCAGATATATGTACAGTATTTAACAATCACATTCTAAATACAGCTGGTGAATTAAATAAAAACTTAGTTTCTACAGGGAATTATATAACTGTCTTGGAAAATTGCTTTCAGAGAATGATATCTGAACTATTCCTCCATGATACTGACAAGGGGAAGATTGAGTCAATAATTCTGTCACTGAAGACTAAGGATGCTCAAGGATATGCTGGAGTATTTAGCAGAATACTAAAGTATTGTGCTGCGCATGTTAGCTCTGTACTGAGCCATATTTGTAATTTTTGCTTTAGAAAAAGTCAATTTCCTGAACGATTAAAGTACTCAATAGTTAAGCCGCTTTATAAAAAGGGAGAAAGGGATAACGTAGACAATTTTATGCCTGTTTCCACGCCATTAGTGTTTGCGAAAGAAATTAAAAAGACTGTGCATGTAACAATAATTGATCATTTCATTTCACATAATTTGCTGTTCAAATGTACAGTTTGGTTTTAGAAATGGTTTAACAACTGAAAATGCTATATTCCATTTCCTCTGTGAGGTACTAGATGGATTAAACAAAAGGTTTCGAACGCTTGGCATCTTTTTTTTTCGTTTAATTAAGGTGTTGATAATAAAAAATTGCTCCAGAAGTTGTGTCATTATGAAATATGGGGAGTAGCTCACAACTGGTTCTGGTTCTCTTACTTGAAGAACAGAGAGAAAAAGGTTATGCTCCACAGTTCTGAGAATGGCTATGATGTGAGGTGCGAGTGAGGCACGATTAAATGGGGGTGCCCCAGGGATCAATGCTTGGGTCACATCCATTCCTTATTCATATAAATGATATGACCTCTGATACTAAAATGTAGACTTTCACGGCCGGAAATATCATGTCCATTATAATTATCCTGGCTCTTATGCTGTGGTCGGTTGATGAATTTTGTCTCAATTCCCAACGTTTCGTCTCCGACTGCGGGAGACATCTTCTAGGGGGTCCGTAGGTCGATGGAAGGTCCAACACACCCACTGGCTCAGTCAGTAGCGAGCCAGTGGGTGTGTTGCACCTTCCATCGACCTACGGACCCCCTAGAAGATGTCTCCCGCAGTCGGAGACGAAACGTTGGGAATTGAGACAAAATTCATCAACCGACCGCGGCATAAGAGCCAGGATAATTATAATGGACATGATATGTCCTCTACACTACTGGCCATTAAAATTGCTACACCAAGAAGAAATGCAGATGATAAACGGGTATTCATTGGACAAATATATTATACTAGAACTGACATGAGATTACATTTTCACGCAATTTGGGTGCATAGATCCTGAGAAATCAGTACCCAGAACAACCACCTATGGCCGTAATAACGGCCTTGCTACGCGTGGGCATTGAGTCAAACAGAGCTTGGATGGCGTGTACAGGTACAGCTGCCCATGCAGCTTCAACACGATACCACAGATCATCAAGAGTAGTGACTGGCGTCTTGTGACGAGCCAGTTGCTCGGCCACCATTGACCAAACGTCTTCAATTGGTGAGAAATCTGGAGAATGTGCTGGCCAGGGGAGCAGACGAACATTTTCTGTATCCAGAAAGGCCCGTACAGGACCTGCAACATGCGGTCGTGCATTATCCTGCTGAAATGTTGGGTTTCGCAGGGATCGAATGAAGGGTAGTGCCAGGGGTCGTAACACATCCGAAATGTAACGTCCACGGTTCAAAGTGCCGTGAATGCGAACAAGAGGTGACCGAGACGTGTAACCAATGGCACCCCATACCATAACGCCGGGTGATAAGCCAGTATGGTGATGACGAATACACGCTTCCAATGTGCGTTCACCGCGATGTCGCCAAACACGGATGCGACCATCATCATGCTGTAAACAGAACCTGGATTCATCCGAAAAAATGACGTTTTTCCATTCGTGCACTCAGGTTTAGCACGGCGTTCCGTATTACCCTCCTGTACCCACCGATTCCATATTCTGCTAACAGTCATTGGATCTCGACCAACGCAAGCAGCAATGTCGCGATACGATAAACCGCAATCGCGATAGGCTACAATCCGACCTTTATCAAAGTCGGAAACGTGATGGTACGCATTTCTACTCCTCACAACAACGTTTCACCAGGTAACGCCGGTCAACTGCTGTTTGTGTATGAGAAATCGGTTGGAAACTTTCCTCATGTCAGCACGTTGTAGGTTTCGCCACCGGCGCCAACCTTGTGTGAATGCTCTGAAAAGCTCATCATTTGCACATCACAGCATCTTCTTCCTGTCAGTTAAAATTCGCGTCTGTAGCACGTCATCTTTGTGGTGTAGCAATTTTAATGGCCAGTAGTGTAGTATTACAGGTGACTAAAATATTTCTGTTTGCTGATGACACTAGGTTTGTAGTAAAGGAAGCTGGTGCAACGTTGGCAGTGTTTCAAATAGTGCAATTCAAGATATAAGTTTATGACTTGTAGAAAATAAACTAACTCTAAATCACAGTACGACTCGATTTTTACAGTTTCTAACACACAATTCAACGAAACCTGTCCCTTTAAATTACACAGAAGTGGCATATTAGTGAGTCCGAACAGTTCAAATTTCTAGGTGTTCAGATAGATGTAAACTGTTGCGGAAAGCACATGTTCAGAATTCTTGTTGAAAAACTTAATGCTGTCATTTTTACTATTAGAACAGTATCTGAAGTAAGGTATAGTTCGACAAAAAAAGTAGTCTGCTTTGCTTACTTTCATTTACTTATGACATATGTTATCATATTTTGGGGTAGTCCTTCCCATTCTCAAAGAGCATTTTTGGCTTTGAAACAGACAGTTCAGGCAATAAGTGGTGTATGTTCACTAACCTCTCGTCAACCCCTGTTCATTAGTATGGGTGTCTGACATTGGCCTCTCAATATATATATTCTTTAATGTCGCTTCTTGTTAACAATATCAGCTTATTCCTAAGAATTTGCAGCTTTCACACAGTTAATACTGGGCAGAAATCCAGTTTGCATTTAAACTGCATCTACTTAACTTTTGTGTAGAAATGTGTGTGGTACTCTGTTGCATCCACTTTCAAGAAGTTACCACAAGAATTCAAATTTTTAAGCAGTAATCCACGCCCTTTAAAATTTAAAGTGAAGAGTTTACTCATGATCACTCCTATTTTCTCGAGGAGTTCTGTGAAAAATTAAGCTGATTCCTGTGTTATATTGTTGATTGGATTTACATAAACTTATAGCTTTTCGTCTTTTTAAGATTCATAAACATTTTATTTTAGCTGTTATTATTTTCTTGTTTTAATGTCAAGTATTGTCACTCTCGGTGACCATGGAGATTTGCTCTACAGTTTGGTCCTACGGAACCCAACGGGGGAAAAGAAAGGTGTGCGACATACGTTGACCAGTCGCTGGGTGTGTGTTTCGTTACATCAGGATCGTTCTTAAAATGAATATTGTATGGCAAGAACTATACTTGCACTGCTCTCACGTTGCACAGCCGGAGTATAAGTAACGTTTTGAAGTCAGAGCCAGTTCATCATTTTGACAACAATATATTAACTAAACTATAAACACAAAATATCATTATGAAGTTATTATACCGCAACGAAACGTACTTAATAAGCCATAACAAAAATTTTATAGTCAAAATTACGTGATATACATCATTTCATTTCCAATTTTAAAGCGCACTTTTTTTTAACAATCAGAACTCATCAGATTTTAAATAATTATAAAGTTACTTTCCCTATCACTTTACTAACATTGGTTTCTGAAATTGACATTGTATTGATTCAAGCTGCATGTTTAATTCTATTGGAATTACACAAAAATATTACGAATATGACAGCGTTTATTAGGTGGCAAACAAACATGTAATTTACATAAATAATTTATAGTGCCTTTGATTATGCTTGAAAATACCCTAATGAATACCAACCGACATTAGTAAAAAATAAAAGCTGTAACAGTAAATATTTTCACACCGAGTAACAGCTGGATCAGGTAGCACACTAAAGATGTGTATCGCATACTTCACTTAGCTCATCACAGCCTGTTACATTGCAGCATCCACAGTATGTTAAGCCTCGTAAAGTTTTTTCACGCATTATGCTCTCACCCATTCACCCGACGACGTGTTTCACCCGCCTTCATTTCATTTTCACTGCAGTCGGAATTAAATCTTCCTTCCCAGTCCATTACCTGGTTCGTTTGCATTCCCATATCTCCTTGCCAGTCCTCCCTCTAACATTCCCAACATTTATGTATTTCACGTGAGTTCAGTCAAAAGCGTCAAATCAACTCATTGTACATATACTTCACCTTATTTTTTTTATCGAACCACACATTTTACCGCTTCTGTTTCAGTAGTATCACGCTAAGGTAAACTCTACAAAATTGCAGATTAATACAATTTTCTTTGTCATAAATAATAATTCTTATATGACCATTGATAAGTAAATTTATATCCAAACACTTGGAATTGTGATGTTTATCTACTAAAATCGGTTAAATTTTCTGTAATATCTTGGTAATAAAATTTATTGCTGAAAAAAAATTCAAATAGTTTGCAGCTCAGTTCTTTAGACGCCATTTATAAAGCATGAAACTAGATAATTTCTAATTTTTCTTTAACTGACATATTAAATCCTTACAATTTAAACTGACATCTCAGCCTGAAATCTTACATTGGAAACTGAAATCTTAAACTGAAACTGAAAACTCATGTCTGAAGTCAGTAGTTAAAAGAATTAAAAAGTGAGTGAAACTTTGTAGCTGAACCTATAAATTGTTTGAATCTTTAAAATAATTTCCCTTCTAATTATCATCTTTGTATAAATGGACCAATTGCCGTCAAAGACGAACACATTTAAATTTGGCAAAGAATCGGAGCTTCAGATGAACAACAACTGTAAGGCTTCTGATGTTGAGATTGTTGGAATAATTCATGATTTGAAAATTAATTGTATTTTAGATGCCAGGTATAAAATCAGGTTACTGATGGATATGCAAGGAAAAGTGATAAAATTACCTCATAAGTGCTATATGATGTGTTTCCATAACATGCAAAGATAAGAAGAATATGAAGAATACGACGTTTATGAATGAAACTGAAATTCCTTACAATGGTAATTTTTGAAATTTGTTATTTCGTTTGTTAGTATGTTTTGCCTGTTTTTTAATATTTCTATATAACGTATTCATAGATTTTACCTTAAATTTAATTTATTGTGAGAATACTGAAATTTAGCATCAGATTACTGAAAAGAAACAAATAGTAAAAGGCATAATTTGGTAAAAAATCGAGGGGAGGTGGGAGTTTAACAGCTGCAATATGAGGGAATTTGGCACGTTGGAGTGAAGTTACATCAAATACAAAAGTGTTCCATCTCTCTCTTTTCATGTCTACTTTCAGACAAAGATTATGGGTCCTACTAAGAAAGGAGAGAGGCTCAGAACTGGAATTGAAAGAAAATGGGGAGCAAAATAGAGAGAAGCACAACAGCTGTGAAGAAAAACGACTAACGATATATGGCAGAGAGAGGTGGATTGACAACCATTCCAATCCCATGCGCTCAATCAGCTTTAGGTTGTCTGTGTCTTCCCTAAATTACTAACACGAATGCATGGATGGTTCCTTTGAAAGGGCAACAACCATTGCATTTCTCAATCCAAGTTTCAGTTAATGCTCTGTCTCTAATCACCTCGCCATCGACAGGATGTAAAACCCCAGTCATTCTTTCTTTGTTAATAATCAAAGGTCGCTCACTCGGGTACCTCAAAAATCTTCGACACTGCTTCTCCTGTTACAGCGCAGGTTAGTAAGGGGTATAAATCAGAAAAATTGATTAAAATTCATTCACACTGCCACCGGCAAACTCATGTCATACCTTTGAAAGGGCAACATCGATTGCATTTCTCTTTATAGCGGTAAGAAGTGCAATAGTATCGAAGGAAATTGACGGAGATCCGAAATGTAAAATAATTTGGGTGTAGGTCACGGTTAAAGCAGGCTCAGACATGGTAATTGGATGTCTCTATAGGCACCCTGGCTCAGCAGCTGTTGTGGCTGAGCACCTGAAGGATGATTTGGAAAATATTTCGAGTAGATTTCCGCACCATGTTATAGTTCTGGGTGGAGATTTTAATTTGCCGGATATACAGGGTGATTCAAAATGAATACCACAACTTTAAAAATATGTATTTAATGAAAGAAACATAATATAACCTTCTGTTATACATCATTACAAAGAGTATTTAAAAAGTTTTTTTTTCGCTCAAAAACAAGTTCAGAGATGTTCAGTATGGCCCCCTCCAGACACTCGAGCAATATCAACCCGATACTCCAACTCGTTCCACACTCTCTGTAGCATATCAGGCGTAACAGTTTGGATAGCTGCTGTTATTTCTCGTTTCAAATCATCAATGGTGGCTGGGAGAGGTGGCCGAAACACCATATCCTTAACATACCCCCATAAGAAAAAATCGCAGGGGGTAAGATCAGGACTTCTTGGAGGCCAGTGATGAAGTGCTCTGTCACGGGCTGCCTGGCGGCCGATCCATCGCCTCGGGTAGTTGACGTTCAGGTAGTTACGGACAGATAAGTGCCAATATGGTGGCGCTCCATCCTGCTGAAATATGAATTGTTGTGCTTCTTGTTCGAGCTGAGGGAACAGCCAATTCTCTAACATCTTCAGAGAGTGTGGAACGAGTTGGAGTATCGGGTTGATATTGCTCGAGTGTCTGGAGGGGGCCATATTGAACATCTCTGAACTTGTTTTTGAGTGAAAAAAACCTTTTTAAATACCCTTTGTAATGATGTATAACAGACGGTTATATTATGTTTCTTTCATTAAATACACATTTTTAAAGTTGTGGTATTCTTTTTGAATCACCCTGTAGACTGGGAGACTCAAACGTTCATAACGGGTGTTGGGGTTAAAGAATCCAGTGAAATTTTTTTAAGTGCTTTATCTGAAAACTACCTTGAGCAGTTAAACAGAGAACCGACTTGTGGCGATAACATATTAGACCTTCTGGTGACAAACAGACCCGAACTATTTGAAACAGTTAACGCAGAACAGGGAATCAGCGATCATAAAGCGGTTACTGCATCGATGATTTCAGCCGTAAATAGAAATATTAAAAAAGTTAGGAAGATTTTTCTGTTTAGCAAAAGTGTCAAAAAGCACATTACAGAGTACCTGACGGCTCAACACAAAAGTTTTGTCTCAAGTACAGATAGTGTTGAGGATCAGTGGACAAAGTTCAAAACCATCGTACAATATGCGTTAGATGAGTATGTGCCAAGCAAGATCGTAAGAGATGGAAAAGAGCCACCGTGGCACAACAACCGAGTTAGAAAACTGCTGCGGAAGCAAAGGGAACTTCACAGCAAACATAAACATAGCCAAAGCCTTGCAGACAAACAAAAGTTACGCGAAGCGAAATGTAGTGTGAGGAGGGCTATGCGAGAGGCGTTCAATGAATTCGAAAGTAAGGTTCTATGTACTGACTTGGCAGAAAATACTAAGAAATTTTGGTCTTATGTCAAAGTGGTAGGTGGATCAAAACAAAATGTCCAGACACTCTGTGACCAAAATGGTACTGAAACAGAGGATGACAGACTAAAGGCCGAAATACTAAATGTCTTTTTCGAAAGTTGTTTCACAGAGGAAGACTGCACTGTAGTTCCTTCTCTAGATTGTCGCACAGATGACAAAATGGTAGATACCGAAATAGACGACAGAGGGATAGAGAAACAATTAAAATCGCTCAAAAGAGGAAAGGCCGCTGGACCTGATGGGATACCAGTTCGATTTTACACAGAGTACGCGAAGGAACTTTCCCCCCTTCTTGCAGCGGTGTACCGTAGGTCTCTAGAAGAGCGTAGCGTTCCAAGGGATTGGAAAAGGGCACAGGTCATCCCCGTTTTCAAGAAGGGACGTCGAACAGATGTGCAGAACTATAGACCTATATCTCTAACGTCGATCAGTTGTAGAATTTTGGAACACGTATTATGTTCGCGTATAATGACTTTTCTGGAGACTAGAAATCTACTCTGTAGGAATCAGCATGAGTTTCGAAAAAGACGGTGGAGTGAAACCGAGCTTGCGCTATTCGACCACGAGACTCAGAGGGCCATAGACACGGGTTCCCAGGTAGATGCCGTGTTTCTTGACTTCCGCAAGGCGTTCGATACAGTTCCCCACAGTCGTTTAATGAACAAAGTAAGAGCATATGGACTATCAGACCAATTGTGTGATTGGATTGAAGAGTTCCTAGATAACAGAATGCAGCATGTCATTCTCAATGGAGAGAAGTCTTCCGAAGTACGAGTGATTTCAGGTGTGCCGCAGGGGAGTGTCACAGGACCGTTGCTATTCACAATATACATAAATGACCTTGTGGATGACATCGGAAGTTCACTGAGGCTTTTTGCAGATGATGCTATGGTGTGTCGAGAGGTTGTAACAATAGAAAATTGTACTGAAATGCAGGAGGATCTGCAGCGAATTGACGCATGGTGCAGGGAATGGCAATTGAATCTTAATGTAGACAAGTGTAATGTGCTGCGAATACATAGAAAGATTATCATTTAGCTACAAAATAGCAGGACGGCAACTGGAAGCGGTTAATTCCGTAAATTATCTGGGAGTACGCATTAGGAGTGATTTAAAATGGAATGATCATATAAAGTTGACCGTCGGTAAATCAGATGCCAGACTGAGATTCATTGGAAGAATCCTAAGGAAATGCAATCCGAAAACAAAGGAAGTAGGTTACAGTACGCTTGTTCGCCCACGGCTTGAATACTGCTCAGCAGTGTGGGATCCGTACCAGATAGGGTTGATAGAAGATATAGAGAAGATCCAACGGAGAGCAGCGCGCTTCGTTACAGGATCATTTAGTTATCGCGAAAGCGTTACGGAGATGATAGATAAACTCCAGTGGAAGACTCTGCAGGAGAGACGCTCAGTAGCTCGGTACGGGCTTTTGTTACAGTTTCGAGAACATACCGAAGAGTCAAGCAGTATATTGCTCCCTCCTACGTATATCTCGCGAAGAGACCATGAGGATAAAATCAGAGAGATTAGAGCCCACACAGAAGCATACCGACAATTTTTTCCACGAACAATACGAGACTGGAATAGAAGGGAGAACCGATAGAGGTATTCAAGGTACCATCCGCCACACACCGTCAGGTGGCTTGTGGAGTATAGATGTAGATGTAGATGTAGACAAAAATGGAAGCAGAAAGCGAGTCAATATGTCTCATTGCAAGTGCGTCAGGTCATCGACACATTATTATACCATCTTTCGAGTGAGGGTACAAATTCAGTGGAATGCAAGCTGAGACAGAAAATCAAAGAATGTGAGGCAAGCATATTCATGAGCTCATAAGACATGTTACAAGAGAACATAGCAAGGAACTAACACAGCGGTTACCAGCCTCTTGAGTGAATGTAGCAGAATAAGCAGGAAGCGTGGAGTCATTATGAACCGAGCCTTGCGTCATACCTCACACCAGCTTCCTTCAAATACCCCACCTCTCCAGCTCTCGTCGTGAGTTGGTCATTGGGATCGATGGCATTCGCAGTAGTACCCCTCGGCTCTGTTGTTGTTGTTGTTGTGGTCTTCAGTCCTGAGACTGGTTTGATGCAGCTCTCCATGCTACTCTATCCTGTGCAAGCTTCTTCATCTCCCAGTACCTACTGCAACCTACATCCTTCTGAATCTGCTTAGTGTATTCATCTCTTGGTCTCCCTCTACGATTTTTACCCTCCACGCTGCCCTCCAATACTAAATTGGTGATCCCTTGATGCCTCAGAACATGTCCTACCAACCGATCCCTTCTTCTGGTCAAGTTGTGCCACAAACTTCTCTTCTCCCCAATCCTATTCAATACTTCCTCATTAGTTATGTGATCTACCCATCTAATCTTCAGCATTCTTCTGTAGCACCACATTTCGAAAGCTTCTATTCTCTTCTTGTCCAAACTATTTATCGTCCATGTTTCACTTCCATACATGGCTACACTCCATACGAATACTTTCAGAAATGACTTCCTGACACTTAAATCAATACTGGATGTTAACAAATTTCTCTTCTTCAGAAACGCTTTCCTTGCCATTGCCAGCCTACATTTTATATCCTCTCTACTTCGACCATCATCAGTTTTTTTGCTCACCAAATAGCAAAACTCCTTTACTACTTTAAGTGCCTCATTTCCTAATCTAATTCCCTCAGCATCACCCGACTTAATTAGACTACATTCCATTATCCTTGTTTTGCTTTTGTTGATGTTCACCTTATATCCTCCTTTCAAGACACTGTCCATTCCATTCAACTGCTCTTCCAAGTCCTTTGCTGTCTCTGACAGAATTACAATGTTATCGGCGAACCTCAAAGTTTTTATTTCTTCCCCATGAATTTTAATACCTACTCCTAATTTTTCTTTTGTTTCCTTTACTGCTTGCTCAATATACAGATTGAACAACATCGGGGAGAGGCTACAATCCTGTCTTACTCCCATCCCAACCACTGCTTCCCTTTCATGTCCCTCGACTCTTATAACTGCCATCTGGTTTCTGTACAAATTGTAAATAGCCTTTCGCTCCCTGTATTTTACCCCTGCCACCTTTAGAATTAGAAAGAGAGTATTCCAGTCAACATTGTCAAAAGCTTTCTCTAAGTCTACAAATGCTAGAAACGTTGGTTTGCCTTTCCTTAATCTTTCTTCTAAGATAAGTCGTACGGTCAGTATTGCCTCACGTGTTCCAGTGTTTCTACGGAATCCAAACTGATCTTCCCCGAGGTCAGCTTCTACTAGTTTTTCCATTCGTCTGTAAAGAATTCGTGTTAGTATTTTGCAGCTGTGACTTATTAAGCTGATAGTTCGGTAATTTTCACATCTGTCAACACCTGCTTTCTTTGGGATTGGAATTATTATATTCTTCTTGAAGTCTGAGGGTATTTCGCCTGTTTCATACATCTTGCTCACCAGATGGTAGAGTTTTGTCAGGACTGGCTCTCCCACGGCCGTCAGTAGTTCCAATGGAATATTGTCTACTCCGGGGGCCTTGTTTCGACTCAGGTCTTTCAGTGCTCTGTCAAACTCTTCACGCAGTATCGTATCTCCCATTTCATCTTCATCTACATCCTCTTCCATTTCCATAATATTGTCCTCAAGTACATCGCCCTTGTATAAACCCTCTATATACTCCTTCCACCTTTCTGCTTTCCCTTCTTTGCTTAGAACAATGATTATGATACTGTAGTGAGTCTAGATGCTCCAGCATAGTCTATGAACTAAGGATGTACTCAAGACGATGGCCTTCACCTGATGATCTTTATGCTGCTTGCTGTTTACCATCTAGTGGTGGAGGAAGTGACTATCTTGTGACCACACGACATCGCATGGTGCTGCCAGCACTGAACTGCTGCGCAGAAGTCATCAATAGAGCCTCTTGGAGTCCGCATTCCTGCTCAACAGTCTGGTGCCTGTGAGTGCTGACACCTAGCAGGGGGAGGGAGGAGGTCAACGGACCGCATGATTAATGACACCGGGTACATCACGGGTGGGACATCAACGGTCATCATAGAGTTTGGAGAGGGACCGAGAACCCTCAAGCAGCCATCCCGAGACTACTTCGCACCGGCCAACGGCAGCCCGTGGCTCTGGAGCCGCTAAACCTCGCCTGGGCGTGCAACTATGGAACTGACTGGACATGTCAGGCGTAAACCATCATGGAGCTGAATAAGCAACACCGTGGTTGATGGGGAAGAACGACGACCTATAAACAGTGAGAATAAATTATTCAACTCTAATAATGTTTCACTAGCGTCGTTGACGCTTCATACATTCCCGTGAGCTATCCTGACTTCACGTAGAGGTGTCTCCACTCGACTTCCTGTGGTAAAGATACCGAAACACCAAGCGTTAATGAAATTGGTTTGGAAGGACCTGCCACTCTCATGCATCAGTCTTAGAGAGATCTGTAACTGATTCTAGTGCGAAACACTGGCCAGAACATGCGACCCTTTCAAGACACTAACAAGGAAGAGCTGATGTACATAGAACCAGTATAGAGAAGTTTTGGGCCAAGAACAATGCTCGTTGAAGTTTAGAACTGTGGACTGTTAGCATTCTGTAGCAAAGCATCTGACAGCTCACGCGGGCTGTAGCAATTCAAGAAGAGCATCGGTACTTCTTCTCTCTTCGTTTCGGCCACCTAGGGACCACATCATTTCAACTGTCACGTTTTCCGAGGCTTAACTGCCGCCCCGTGTTCCTGCATTTGTTCCTGGTGTTGTTCTTTTCTCTCTTGGGTCCACGGCTTTCCTGTCTTCAGCTTTGGCTTTTCCTGTAAACCTCTGTGCGTTTGTACTTTTTCCTTAAGTGGATCCCACTTTTGGATCTCTTTAACAGAAATATCCCATTCTCGTAGATGTTTCTCAACTTCTGTGAACCATGAACCTTTGGTTTTCATATCTCGAAAGTAGGTTAAAATCCCTTTAGATATCCTTCCTGGGCCCATTTGTGTCACGTGACCATAAAAGGCAGTCATTCTTTTTCGAATCGAGTTCACTTATCTTCTCACCATGCTTATATAGTTTGATTGTGACGCCTTCTGTCCTTCGAAGTTTTCTTTCACGGGACCTAGGATTTTACTCAAAATATTTCTTGCTCTGGCTTTAAGTTTCTGCACTAAACCTTTCCTGCTCATTGTAAGAATCTCAGTACTGCTTACGTTTTAGAAACTATTTGATTTGTATCGAATGGAAACGTTAGACGCCAGCCGCTGTCGCTGAGCGGTTCTAGGCGCTTCAGTCCGGAACCGCGCTGCTGCTACGGTCGCAGGTTCGAATACTCCCTCGGGCATGGGTGTGTGTGGTGTCCTTAGGTTAGTTAGGTTTATGTCGTTCTAAGTCTATGGGACTGATGACCTCAGACGTTATGTCCCATAGTGCTTAGAGCTATTTGAACCATTTTTTGAAACGTTAGACGAAGTCTCATTACAGTCCTTCTTGGAGTACTGTCGCATCATACACTGTCTAGTCACATTAACGTGACGATCTGCCAAAAGCCTGAATATGGTCACCAAACACAGATGCATACTTGTGTTGGTCCATTGTGCCTCCCAGAATGACGAGATCACCCGGTGAAAGCTCCCTCCTCCGGCATGAACCTTTTCCACCATTGTTGTTTTCAGACATTCACGCCGTAAGCGCCTACGGCAGTGCAGCATAAAACGTGGAGTATAAGAAGTGATTCATCTGAAAAAGCCATCTGTCGCCACTCGATGAAGGTCCAGTAACGATACTCGCGAGCAAAATCCAGCCTTCTTCGCGGAAGAACAGCAGTCAGCATAGGTGCGTGAATCAGGATCCTGCCGTGGAGCGCCTTCGCAGCAACGTCCACTGATCGTTCGCTGAGGAGACCCCTTGGCTCACCTGGTCGGTCAGTTGCTCAATACTGTAGCTGCACGTCCATTTGCCCGTACACATTTCCGCAGCCGTCGTTCACACATATCATCTACTGCCCGTGGTGCATCATCGGTGACACGGCGCTGCTTTTGGATACGGGCCATTTTCTCGTCCACGTTATACTCTAACCGCGGCGGCACGCGAATAGTTTGCAGAGTTACCCGTTTCTTCCACCCTTAGCCCGAAAGCCAATGAGCATGCCGTCTTGAGACTTTATTATACCCTCTAGTTCTAGTGCTGCGACCTGCCGTCTGTGAGTAGTTATTGCACGTTGACGTCGAACACATGGGGTAGTCACATTAATGTGTCTGGACCATGTATTACAAAATACTTAAAATAATTAAATACTGAAGTAACCGATGTATCGATCATGTTGCTACAGCTTTTTTCAGGCAAAAACTGTGGAGTGTCTGGGTCAGTAAGCTGCTTGTTGATGGTGTTGTAAGGTCACATATGTCAATTTTCTTAGATTTTTTATTTGTGTTAAACTACCAGTTGTCGGTGCTAGGAAAGAGGGAGGGGATGTTTGGTAGCCTATCCTGAAGTGAGTGGAGGGGGTGGGGGGTTAGCTGACTTGCCGGTGACTGGCAGGCAGCTACGAATCGGCTACAAGCTAGTGGGACCCGTGTTTTCCTGCTCTTGGTTACGGATAAAGGATGCCAGTTGGGATTTCGCTGTTTCTTTAGCTCAGGCGGTCAAGACAATGTGACGTCACGTGAGGCCGCTGCCCTGCTATCACACATGACCAGTTAGTAAGTACGAGTCGGGTTTGCTGGCAACCAGGACGCTAGCAGCCCGTAGCCGTCTTCCCTACTGATGTTGTTTCAGGATTTCAGTCGCCTCTATTATTCTGTGTGTACGCATCCTTGGCTAGTTTGCGAGTATTCTATATGATCAAAAGCACCCAGTCACTTGTTAGTGGACATAAATGGGGCTGTGTCCACCTTACACCTTTGTGACGGTTTCACCTCTGCTGGGGACACTTTCAGTGAGGTATCTAAATGTCTCTGTGGGAATGGCAGACCATTTTTCGTCAAGAGGTGAGACCAGAGAAGGTAGCGATGTTGGACGCTAGGGCCTGGAGTGAATTCGATGTTCTAACTCATAAGAATGTTATTGTCTACAAACCATTGCCTCACATACACTGCTTTACAACAGGATGTATTGTGATGCTGATACAGTCATCGCCTCGGAACTATTCCTCTAACGTACGCCGTACACAATGCTGTAATATGTCTTCACGTCCGTCCGCATTTAACGTTTCTTTAAGTACAAAAGGGGACCACACCATACCGTAACACCACCACCTCCGTACTTCACTCTTGGTACTACGTCATGATGGCAGTTGTCGTTCTCCAGGCATATGCAAAACCCAAACCCTTCCATGGGATTGCTACAATTCGTCACTCCAAATCACTCGTTTCCGGACATCTACTGTGCAATGGTGTTGCTCTTTACGCCACCTCAAGCGTCGCACAGCATTGACTACAGGAAGAGGTCGCTCATGTAAAGCTGCTCGACCACTTTCAATGTCGTTTTTTAATGTACGTAAAGGAAAACCACCCGATTTTTCCTCAAG